>NC_134485.1:97097313-97394813 GCF_040206685.1 Ascaphus truei | reverse complement strand
AAATTGTAATACTAGTGTACATGAGCAGTGGGTCTCCGGAGCAGAATCGCATGGATTTCAGGTCCAGGGACCCCCTGCTACCCAAGATACACGCCCTGTTATGGGGTGCCGGTATCCCCATGCAATGTTTAAATGTACAGCGTCACGTGACCATGACATTTAAATGCATGGGAGATACCAGCACCCCATAACTGGGCCTTTATCTCAGGAATCAGGGGGTCCCCTGAACTGAAATCAACGCGGTTCTGCTCCTGAGACCCCCTCCTCATGTACAATAGTATTAAAAAAATTATTAAAACAGTGGGATCACTGGCAAGATATGTGCAGGAGAGGCAGCTCTCTCTGTGTAGCTCTCTATGCAGCTGGCTCAGATAACAGCAGATCGCACGGGTGAGAACTTTTGAGAGAGGCTGAGATCACATTGCTGCTCATTGTACGGTTTGGGAATTTTCCTATCACATGGCTTCAGAGTCTTTCTGAATACCTTCATAACTCAACTTACAAAAATTCCAGCGTTAACATGCCAAAATTACGATTGAGCAGCAATTTCATCAAGGCTACTAGAATAGGCCCGAATGTCAGACAGAGCTCCAATATCCCAGAAAATTTGTCATAATTTATTAATCCAATCATTACTAAAGAAATAAGTCAAAACAAATGTGGCTAAATAAACAGGTAGGGGAGGAAATGGACAAGAAGAGGAAGGCGTTTAGATTCTTTAAGTCAGAAGGGACAGAGACATTGTATCAGAATTATAAAGAATGTAACAAAAATTGCAAAAGGGCAATCAAATTAGCAAAAATGGATAATGAAAAAAGGATTGCAATAGAAAGTAAGGTCAACCCTAAAAAGTTCTTTAAGTACCTTAATAACAAAAAAATGAGAAAAGAAAATATAGGACCCTTTCAGTGTGAGATGGGTAGGCAGATTATTGGAGATAAGGAAAAAGCTAAGGTATTAAACAAATTCTTTGCCTCTGTGTTTACCAGGGAAGAATCAAGTTCAATAGTAGTGCCGCAGGAGGAAGCCACAACCTCCATATTAATGAACAATTGGTTAACAAGGAAGAAGTTCATACGCGACTTGAAAAAAATAAAGTAAATAAGGCACCTGGCCCCGATGGCATACATCCAAGAGTTCTCAAGGAGTTAAGCTCAGTAACCATTATATTTAATATTCAAGGATTCCATTTCCACAGGCTCAGTACCACAAGATTGGTGTAAAGCAGATGTGGTGCCTATATTTAAAAAGGGAGCTACAGTAGATCACAACCGGGAAATTACAGAACTGTACGCCTGACTTCAATAGTAGGGAAACTACTTGAAGGTTTAATATGGGATAATATTCAGGAATACCTAATGGAAAACAAAATTTTTAATAATAGTCAGCATGGATTTATGAAGGATAGTTCTTGTCAAACTAAACTTATTTGTTTTTTGAGGAGGTAAGTAGGAATTTAGACCAGGGTAATGCCGTTGATGTGGTCTACTTAGATTTTGCAAAGGCTTTTGATACGGTTTCACACAAGAGGTTGGTGTACAAAATAAAGAAAATTGGACTCAGTAATAATATATGCATCTGGATTGAAAACTGGTTAAAGGACAGACAACAGAGGATTGTCATAAATGGAACTTTTTCAGGTTGGGCTAAAGTCGTGAGTGGAGTACCTCTGGGATCGGTACTGGGACCCCTGCTTTTTAACTTGTTTATTAATGACCTTGAGTTTGGGATCGAGAGCAAAGTCTCCATCTTTGCTGATGATACTAAATTGTGTGAGGTAATAGACTCAGAGCAGGATGTAATTTCTCTTCAGAAGGACTTGGAGAACCTGGAAACGTGGGCAGGTAAATGGCAGATGAGGTTTAATACAGATAAATGTAAGGTTATGCATTTGGGATGCAAGAATAAAAAGGCGACTTACAAATTAAATGGAGATATATTGGGGAATCCTTGATGGAGAAGGATTTAGGAGTGCTTGTAGACAGCAGGCTTAGCAATAGTGCCCATTGTCATGCAGTAGCTGCAAAGGCAAACAAGATCTTATCTTGTATCAAACAGGCAATGGATGGAAGGGAAGTAAACATAATTATGCCCCTTTACAAAGCATTAGTAAGACCACACCTTGAATATGGAGTACAATTTTGGGCACCAATTTTAAGAAAAGACATTATGGAACTAGAGAGAGTGCAGAGAAGAGCCACCAAATTAATAAAGGGGATGGGCATTCTAACTTATGAGGAGAGGCTAGCTAAATTAGATTTATTTACATTAGAAAAGAGGCGTCTATGAGTGGATATGTTAACTATATACAAATATATTCAGGGACAATACAAGGAGCTTTCAAAAGAACTATTCATCCCACGGGCAGTACAAAGGACTCACTCGGGGCCATCCCTTAAGATTGGAGGAAAGGAAATTTCACCAGCAACAAAGGAAAGGGTGTTACGCTGTGCTCACCATGGACAAGGAGGGACCCCGAAACTGAGGTGAGATGGGTAACAAACTGCACCCACAGCTACGGGGACACGCCTGGAAAGTGGAAAATAGGCATCTGGAACCGTCTGGGAGTATAAGATAAAGTAAGATACTCGCCAGACGAGAAGGGAGGTTCCAGAAGATAGGTGGTACCGAAAGCCTAGGGTCCAGAGCCAGGAGGTAGGTCGGAATCCACAAGCCGAGGTAAAGGGGTCGGGGAGTCCAGGAGGTCAGGATACAAACCAAGGGTAGAAGTCCAGAGCGGATCCAAAGCCAGGCCGGTTCGGTACACAAGGGATCACTAAGGAGACAAGGAGATAGGAACTGAGGCAGGCATGACTGTGGTTAACACAGGTCATACAAAGCTATGCTCAGCCAAAGAATGAATGGCTGAGCAAGGTATAAGTAGGAGGAAGGACCAATAGGGAGAGGGGGAGTAACGAGGGAGCGGCCCCAGGGAAGATAGGGATTGGTAGGGAGAAACTTACCACAGCTGCGCTAGATGTGCAGCCTGTGAGCGGTGCACACGCATCAGGTGTGTGTGCCGTGCTGGAGAGGCGCACGTGGCCTCAGCTGGGGGCGGGAGCTTCTCCTGAGGGAGGACGTAAAGGTCCTCGGCCGTGCACACGCATGCGCGAGATCAGTAGCCGCCGCGGGAAGTGGAGGAGAAAGAAGATCCCACCCGCGGTGGCGAGGAGGCAGAGCTGGAGCGGGGGTAAGTAAAGTCGCGGAGGAAACCCTTTAGAGAGAGGTATTCCCCCGGACCTTACAAAGGGTTCTTTACAGTAAGGGCAGTTAAAATGTGGAATTCATTACCCATGGAGACTGTGATGGCAGATACAATAGATTTGTTCAAAAAAAAGTTGGACATCTTTTTAGATGGGAAAGGTATACAGGGATATACCAAATAAGTATACATGGGAAGGATGTTGATCCAGGGATTAATCCGATTGCCAATTCTTGGAGTCAGGAAGGAATTCATTTTCCCCTTAATGGGTTTTTTTGTTTGCCTTCTTCTGGATCAATAAGTAAGTATAGATATAGGATAAAGTATCTGTTGTCTAAATTTAGCATAGGTTGAACTTGATGGACGTACGTCTTTTTTCAACCTCATCTACTACAGTATGTAACTATGTAAAGATTTTTTTTATTATAACTCATTACACTGTAAATGTATTTTATTAGTGATGTGTGAAGTATAGTAGTAAATTATACACTTGATATCTAAAGACTTAAAAGAAAATGCATTATAATACAGTATACAAGTGGTGCTCTAATTGTAACTATTTAATTCACTAATTTACCATTTTAAACTGGAGAAAGCATGGTCAAGTATTGAGTTGTACATAAATGTAAAGACACATTGTAAAAAAAGATGCTTTATTAAATAAAATGTACTTAAAGGGTAAAATGATGTAGCCATACATCTCAGCTGTTTCATGATACTTGTTGGAATATTTTTTTTCATGTTAAAGACCTGTATATTACATTTCAAAGTCAGTAAGATCATGTAGAATTAGATATGACAGCTTCTCCACCTTACCATATATATATTTTGAGTTAATTTGCATGTTTAAACTGAATACATCCTATCTGTCCCCATCTGAGTGACCACTGAAGCATACATCCTTTAGTTTGTAATGTGCATGGTTAGTACTTCCTAATTACTTTTCTCTATTGATTACACTTTTTGTTAACTATATGAAAAATTTCACTGCATAATGTGCTATTTTGTACAAAAATATTGTTTGTTTTAGAATCTCTTGCACTGTTATACTTCTATTTTTAATATATTAGTATTATTATTTGAAATAATGTTTGTGCTTTTGAATAGTAAATAAAAGTAAAATGAAATGATAACCAAGCAATATTACATCAGTATAACTTTAAATTAATTTCAGGATCTACTACAGGTTTTCTCCATTGCAATAATTACCATAGTTTTGCTCTATTGCCTTCAAAAGTAAATGGCCTATTTTTATGGATACATGTCTAGTCAAACCTAGAGTACATTTTTTTCAATTTCACCCATTTTTAGCCAGTAATCAGCTTTTTTAAACTGTAACCTAAAAGTTTATTTTAAAAGCTAACACATTTCTTTTAATTAATAACCTTTGTAATTTTGATTCAAAACAAACTCTTTACATTTCTACAAAACTATACAGAGAGTAGTTTATTTTTGCATGTATGCATCCTTCTAATAAAAATAACACAAAACAAATGATTTAGAAATAAAATGCTTTTCACTCTTTTCAACAACATTTCAAGAATTAATTTAATATTCTTTATATGGATTCATCAAGTTCACATGCCATTCAGATTCTGGTCATGTTCCAGTTAAGAGAATGAAAGAGAATCAGCTTACAGAGAGGCAGCTTTACATTTAGAATCCAATCAGGGAAAGCAAACAATGTTTTTGTGCCAGATATGGTTATTTTTCTAAAGGCAAAGCAATAGGAAACTGGGATTTTAATAAAAATGGTGTATTATAGCTTTTCCAAATCCATTTTGGTGAAGTGTTTTTAAGTAAATCAATCATATTGGTATACTCACTGCAGAGGTAAAGTAGGTGATTTTAAACACATTGCAGCTATAATGTAGGGGTTTTATTTATTGAGAATGTGTGATCACTCAGAATATTAAAGCAGACTGAGTATTCCAGTTGCATATGAATAATACAAACCAAGGGTGGAAAAGTGAGCATTTGCTTTTAGCATGCATGCACAATGAAGATTATTGAAGGCAATATGATAAATTCAGTTGTATTTTTATTAGAATAAGCTAAGAATAGAGGCTCTTGTTTCAAGGACTATTTATACTGTATTTCACATTAAGATTAGAGTTGTGTGTGACATATTAAACTTATCATAGATTGTTTCAGCTTCTCAAAATGTGCATTTGCAACAAGAATAGCAATGATCTAGTGGAGTGACTGATTTCCCAATATAAATAATTTTAACGTGACAAAATATGACATATATAATTTATAGTAATACAGTATAATGATAACAAAATGAGGAACACATTTGATCACTGATTGAAAGTTTATTATGAATGAAGACACTGACTTCATTGTAAATCTTGATATGTCATTAACTTGATTGTGTATGTTTTCCGTATTTACGTATTAATCTTAGTGTGGAACAGTTGGGTACCTCATTCTTTGTACTGCTTGTAACTTTACTATTATCAGTGTGTCCTGCAAAAGCATATCAGCGTTACATACAATATCTTAAAATTCATACAGTACACGCAACTAAAAAACATTGATTGCTTCACATCTACATATTTATCAATATACTATTTCATAACAATATCCCTACAATAAAAAGGTTGTAAAAAGGCAATGAGCAACATTTTGCAGAAACTTTCCCCTTTCAAAATGACTTTAATGAATCAGTTTATCCACACCTTACAAAATGCTCCAGTAGATGAATGGTACATAAAAAATGTATCAAAAAATGGTGGTCAAAGCATGTTTTTTTAAGGCAAAGACAATATCTGAAAATCATCACAAGGTACGGGTAGCCGTCTGCTACTTATTATTTTACATCAAGCAGCAGCTGGGCAGATGTAAAATATCACTGGCTTTCACATCATAAAACAATCATACATTATTATTATCTGTGCAGTATGTTTCTCCCCTCTTCAAGACAAAACATATTGCTCTGCCTATCTCAATGTACGATACCACTTTCTGTCCCCGTGGGAGAATTTCCAGTAATATTTCCAATCATACTTTCATGTTTATTTTACCTTAGCCTCAGAGTCCTAACACTGTTTATTCACACTATTTTTAAGTTTCCAGGGTAATTTAGAGCCCATACGCGTTCCTTGCAGGAGTCATGTAAATGTTATTGTCTGAGGGCATCACAGTTAGTTTCTTCTCTTCTTTTTATGCACCTTATAATTTACACAACATATGATTTATCACATATTATAGGCTAGAGCTGTAAAATTTAGGGCATTATTGAAATCCCTGCTATCTGATTGGTTAAAATTCTGGGCATTATCCATTCAATATATGGTATTTTTGGCTGCTTGCAAAGGGTTTATTTCTAGCCCATCAGCTTTTCCTTTTGTCAGAACAGCTCTGAGACAGGACAGGGGATTGGTTAGGAGGCAGGAACAGCTCTCAGATAGGGCAGGGGATTGGTCAAGAAGCAGCAGCAGGCAGTGACTCCTCCCCCTCTCTCTGTGAACAGAGCTCCACTTTGAGTTGAGGAGGGAGAGCAGCAAAGTGAGAATCTGTTTGCAGAGTTTGTGTGTAGCTGCAGTTTCTGTCTATCTAGTGTGTGTTTGTGTGTGTGTGTGTGTTGTATAGCTGCAGTTTGTGT
Organism: Ascaphus truei; assembly: GCF_040206685.1. Taxonomy (NCBI): domain Eukaryota; kingdom Metazoa; phylum Chordata; class Amphibia; order Anura; family Ascaphidae; genus Ascaphus; species Ascaphus truei. The sequence continues at coordinate 97,388,001 of NC_134485.1, read as the reverse complement.
GTGTATGTGTGTGTGTGTAGCTGAGGTTTGTGTGTGTAGCTGCAGTTTTTGTGTGTAGCTGCAGTTTGTTTGTGTGTGTCTAGCTGCAGGTTTTATGTGTGTGTGTGTGTGTGTGTGTGTGTGTGTGTGTGTGTGTGTGTGTGTGTGTGTGTGTGTGTGTGTGTGTGTGTGTGTGTGTGTGTGTGTGTGTGTGTGTGTGTGTGTGTGTGTGTGTGTGTGTGTGTGTGTGTGTGTGTGTGGTAGTGTCACCCCTGACTACTATTCTACCCAATGGGCTAGCAGTAAACCCTGGTACTATCAGGTTGCCAGTAGTTGGTATGGGGTTTTGCACTCATGGCTTTACAACCCGGCAAATTGGTGATTGGCTGGCAGGAGAATTCCTATGCTCTGATACAGATGCAGCGGCCGTTATTTGAACAAATCATGGCGCCATTTTCGTGTGCGCTGCTGTGCTCCATGCGACATTAACGCCACCAATCCCCAAGGCACACGTGTTTATCGCGGTTGCTTTGTTTGAATTTCATGGATTGAGGGCAATTAAATGCAATGAAATGAATGAATTGTAATGTGTACAGTACTGTGCTACTGTGTCAATTTAAGGTGTTTAAAAGCCAGAACACTAAAATGCAATTTTCTGTACTCGCCTGCACTCACGTCTTAAGGCGGTATGGTTGGAAGAAATCCCACGCCATGACATGGGTATTCCGATGTATACACTGTGTGAAGTGTTTCAATAACGGCCGCTGCATCTGTAGGCTGTACAGGTTAGTGAATTAAAGCCTGAAAGCCTTGAGAGCTTGCAGCCAATCAGGAGCGCAGATTCCAAGCGCCAAACCAACGGTGGCAAATTCAAAGATGCTCAGAACTGAATAGACGCGAGCCGCCTTCAAAGATTTTCAAGTGAGAAAAGTTTCTAAGTCCAGCTTTTAAGAATGTAGTGGTTGTGGCTGGCATCGCATGCCGAAAACAGTTCCAGGACTTTGGCGAGTAACTATCGGTCATTGGATAGTGCTCTAAAAAGGTAATCTTAAGGAATTTCGTTCCAAAACCAGATTTATTTGTTAGCTCCATTCCCAGTAAGTGTGTAAACCTTGAATTGTGTAACTTTGTGTGTGTGTCTGTCTTCTACGAGAAATAAATGACCATTTATTTTACCATCTTGTTTTGCTCAATCAATTATCCCGGTAATAAAAAGGTGTTAAGAAACCTGGTCTCCTGTGACAGGCTCCAACACATGTAGGGGTAATATCAAAGTCTGCAGTATTCCAAGAATGGTCCCACCGTTTAAGGGCTGTTATATACTGTGTGCGGCCGTGCGTGCGAGCGTGCGAGCGTGCCTGTGCGAAGGCACGTGCAAGGGCCGCACACGTTTTGTGTGTATACTGTGTGCGAATGTATGACTGTATGTGTTTGTATGTGTGTATATGTATCTGTATGTGTGTATATACTGGATGTGTGTGTGTGTGTGTATATGTGTGTTTAAATAAGTTTTCAAATAAATAAATCCTTTTATAATTTTTTTAATAACATTGTACAGGCATACCCCGGTTTAAGGACACTCACTTTAAGTACACTCGCGAGTAAGGACATAATCGCCCAATAGGCAAACGGCATCTCACACATGCGCCTGTCAGCACGTCCTGAACAGCAATACCGACTCCCTACCTGTACCGAAGCTGTGCGCAAGCGGGGAGACTATAGAGCCTGATACAAATGCCTTATTTACATCGGTTATGCACATATATTATGTTTGCCTATCAAGGGAATAAATCTCAGTTTATTTTGCTCAACTTGTTCGGCTCAATTGGGATCCACAAAATATAAATTTGTTAATAAGTGCGTCCATCGTGTGTCATGCTGTGCAGTCCGCAGACCAGACCAGTCCCCTGTACTGAGGTGGGATGTAGAGTATACGCACCGACAGCAGATGGGGCGTGTCTGGGATGTGGCATAGTAGCTTGGCCAGGCCTGGATGTAGATACAGAATGGTCAAGTACTTGCCGAGTCCAAGGATATAGAAAGTTCCTGTCACGCTGTGCTCACCACAAACAGGACGAGACCCCGGTACTGAGATGGGAGTAGTAACAAACACCAGCCACAGGCACGTGGGCCACGTCCGGAGTGTAGGTTTGTCTTGACAGCAGGTTCAGGGATATAGATATCAGAGCAGTCTTTATATTTGCCGAGTTCAACGTAGGAGATATCCGGAGCGTAGAAGGTACTTTTGCCAAAGTCAGGGTTGGAGATCGAGGTGCAATGCCGAGTTCAGGATTAGAGAGGAGCGAGGAGTCAGAGGTAGCCAAGATCAGGAGCCAGAGGTAGGAGTAGTCAAAGCAAGCTGGTTCGTTACACAGAAGATCAAAAATTGGAACAAAGCAACAGTACAGGAACAAGGCAGGAACAGCAAGGGTAAACACAGAGAAACAAGAATCTATGCTCAGCCAATGTGCCTATAACATTGGTGAGCATATATAGGCTGGATCAGCCAGCCCCCATGGGGGGTGGAGCGGGGGCGCGGCCTCCGCCGCTGCTGTGATAGGTCCAGGGCTCAACGAGCAGGTGTAGCTGTTTGTGCAACAAAAGAATGCATCTATGAGCAGGTGCAGCTGTTAGTGCAGCTAATGAATCTTGACACAGAGCTTGGGGGCGTGGTGCACGTGTCACATGTGATCTCTGCGTGCAGTCAGTGTGCGTCATGATCCGGGGGCGGAGCCAGAGTCTGCAGCGTCGGATGATGCCATTTTGGCACACGTGCATGCTGCGGGCGTCTGGTAAGGAATGTGGTCCATAGGCAACGCGCGCGTGCGCGGTGGTGCTCGAGAGGATGCGCGGAGCGGCTGTGCTTTGGTAATCCTTACAGTTCCGTAGTCAAAATCCGGTGCAGAGTCCGAGGGTCTTAGAGGTTAGAGTAGACAGTAGGAAAGCCAAGTTCAGGAGCCAGAGGGGGTATTCAGACAAGCCGGGTCAGTAGCTGTAAGGAATAAACACAAACGAGCACGACACTTGTTCCAAGCAACACAGGTAGCAAGGAGCTATGCAGAGCAAGGAAATGAAGGCAAAGCAGGATATTTAAAGCGACAGTGACCAATCTGGACGAGGGGCATGGCGGAGGCGTGTCGAGGAGCTGTTCGTGAGTGGCTGAGAGACCAAGAAGTAGTAGAGCACAGCTGAGAGTCTGTAACACCAGTGCCAGAATCCAAGATGGCGACGGCAGAGTTCAAGGTATGCACTGGGTGGCGGCATGGGTAGCGTCGGGGGGCAGCGGCAGCAGCCGCTGCAGTACTGTAAGTGGGTAAGGAGGGGTCACGCCGCAAGGGACGTGGCCCCCGATTCCTTACAGTACCCCCCCTTCAGGATCGACCTCAGAACGATCCATCCAAGACTTCTGTGGAAATTTCTTGTGGAAGGGATTAAGTAGAGCTGGAGCATGAATGTCTTCCCTTGATATCCAGGAACGCTCTTCTGAACCATAGCCCTCCCAATGTACAAGGAACTGTATTTTTCCCCGGGATATACAGGAATCCACAATGGACTGTACCTCGAATTCAGAGTGTCCTTGGACCGTAACAGGGTTGGGTTTATGGGCTTTTGCAGGGAAGCGATTGCTCTGAACGAAAGGCTTGAGCAGGGATACATGGAACGCATTGGGAATGTTCATGGATGAAGGCAACTGTAAGCGGAACGTGACAGGATTGATTTGTTCATGAATCAAGATAGGCCCCAAAAACCTAGGCGCCAATTTCGGGGTAGGAGTCTTCAGTCTTATATTCTTTGCTGAAAGCCAGACTCGGTCCCCTGTCTTGTAATTGGGAGCCTGTTGACGACGACAATCTGCTTGAGATTTGAACCTCTGAGCTGCCCTAAGGAGTGCAGATTGGATCTTGATCCAAAAGTTCTGTAGCGTGGTTATCCGTTCATCGGCTGCTGGAACTCCTGAGGGAGTGTTGGAGATTGGAAGCCAACTTGGATGAAAGCCGTAATTCACGAAAAACGGAGATTCTTGCGTAGATTTATTACGGACAGAATTGGAAGCAAATTCCGCCCATGGTAACAGATCAACCCAATTATCTTGGGTATCAGTAATAAAGCATTGTAGATACTGTTCAAGGCTTTGATTAAGTCTCTCAGTTTGCCCATTAGTTTGGGGATGATAGTCTGAAGAAAAGGATAAGGCCATACCAAGCCTCTTGGAGAAAGGACGCCAAAACCTTGATTTGAATTGCGATCCTCGGTCAGAAACTATGGACGTAGGGATCCCGTGGATACGAAACACTTATTTGGTAAAAATATCTGCCAGGGTGGGAGAGGAGGGGAGACCCTTGAGGGGAACAAAATGGGCCTGTTTCAAAAATCGGTCTACTATGACCAAAATGGTAGTCATACCTCTGGAGGGCGGAAGATCTACAAAAAAATTCATTGAAATATGTGACCATGGACAATCAGGTACTGGAAGAGGCATGAGTAACCCGGAAGGCTTTTGATGAAGAGTCTTGTTCTGTGCACAAACTGGACAAGCACGTGTAAATTCGTGAATGAGTTTTGCCATATTAGGCCACCAAAAGGTGCGCTTAATGAAATCCAAAGTTTTCTTGATGCCGGGATAGCCGGCTGATCGGACGGAGTGACCCCATTCCAAGATCTTCTGACGAAACTTGGGGGTGGCATAAAGAGTTCCTTCGGTACCTCTAGACCACTCGGAATCTGTGACTGGGCTTCTACGATCTTTTCAAGAATATCTAAAGAGGTGGCGGAGACTATGCATTTCGAAGGTACAATTGTTTCTGGGATTTCTTCGGATTTTTCCTCAGGGGAAAATTGTCTGGACAAGGCATCAGCTTTTATGTTCTTCGTGCCGGGGATGTACTATAGAGTATAATTAAATCTTGAAAAAAAAAGTGCCCAGCGGGCTTGACGAGATCCTAGACGACGTGCACTTTCGATATAGAGAAGATTCTTATGATCTGTCAAAATAGCAATTGGTTCGCGGGAGCCTTCCAGGAGGTGTCACCACTCCTGTAAAGCCATCTTGAAAGCCAGGAGTTCTCTATTGCCGACATCATAGTTCTTTTCAGCAGGGGAGAATTTTTTCGAAAAATATCCACATGAGTGCAATTTATCTTGAGGGGAGAGTCTCTGGGAGAGAATGGCACCCGCACCACAATCAGAGGTGTCCACTTCTAACATAAACGGAAGACTAGTATCAGGATGATGAAGGATGGGTGCCGAAACAAAAGCTTGCTTCAAGGTTTCAAAGTCGGAGACAGCCTCCGGAGGCCACACAGATGGGTCGACTCCCTTCTTAGTAAACACAGTGATGGGAGCCACAGTGGTAGAAAAATTCCGGATGAATTTCCTATAGTAATTGGAAAAGCCCCAAAAACACTGAATGGCCTTAAGAGAATTGGGCAGGGGCAATCCAAAACAGCCTTAAGTTTTTCTGGGTCCATCGAAAATCCTTTATCCGAAATGATATAGCCTAAGAAGGCGGTAGAAGATTGATGAAAAAATATATTTCTCGAAGTTTGCGTAGAGATTATTGACACGGAGACGAGAGAGGACAAGTCTAGTATGCTGGACATGATCTTGAAGATTCCCAGAAAAAATTATAATGTCGTTGTAACAGGGGACTTATCCCTGTTCAGTAATGTGCCTTTAATCTAGCAGTGTGGTAGTTAATTACTAAATACCACCTGCCTGATTAGATTGTTTACAAAAACCTGTCTGTTCAGACAGGAAGTGACTCTCTCTTTAGCTCTGACTGAGAGCTGACCTTTGGAGAGACAGAGCAGAGGTTCTTGAGTCCCAGGAGAGACTGACCAAAAGAAACCCAGATCTCTGAAGCTGACCAGTCTTGAGCTCTGCCAGCCACACAGCAGAACTGATTGCAAGACACCAAATAAGACTTCTAAACCTGGATGCTGATATTTTTCTGTGCACGCACGGGTGCGGTTCCAGGAGAGCAGAGAAGCTTACTCTACAGCAACTAAACAGATAAGACTTTCCTTATTAAGAGACTGCTTATATCTGCTTATTTTCATGTTATGTGTTTGGGCTGGGAGAAGCTTAACTAATGGAGATGTGAACTAATTGCAAGGATTTCACTAGAAATACTCCCAAGTGAATGGAAGCTTTGTTCCCCTCCCTGTGTTTGGATAATTTCCTGATGAAAAGGAAAAGGCACAATAAAGCCTATTATAATTTCACATTATAAAAGTTTCCAAATTGTGTACCTCTGTGAACGTCCGTCTACATTTGGTGTCCGAGGTGGCACAAGAGGCATCCTTGTAGTTAAAAAGGACCAGAGATTTTTATGTGAATTTTTTTTTATGCTTTTTGCCTACAGTCTGAAAAAAAAAAAAAAAAAAAACCTCATGCAGCATGGATAGGAATTAAAGGGATACACCACTGAAACTTACAAAAACCCAGAAGAGACTGCTGAAGTAGCTAAACCTTATTTTGCCTATCACAAAGTGTAATATGGTCATTGAAATAGGGGTCTTTGCCTTTCAGCCATAGTCAGGGTTCAAGAAGTGAGTCAGCCCTTGGAAAGGGATAGGTGTTTGTTGTTTTCAAAAGTTTGGCTGAAGCAGTGAATACATTTGGTGACCCACGAGTGGTACTGATTTTGCAGAAAAAGGTTGCCAGTGTGAAAATTGATACAAGACTGTGCTGAAGCAGGGGAATTTTTAGCAAACCAATGCTGAGTGTAAAATTGCCCTATAGGGGGAAAAAGTGATTTCTGAACTGTGTAAAAGGTTTTTTCAAAACCAATTGCTGAATGTTGAGTCACCCTGCTGGGAATAAAAGAAATAGTCCACTGCAAAGAATGTTTTTTTTCTGCAAGTAAAAAAGTCTGCCTATATATATCTTGAGAGCAAAAACAGACACCCAAAGTGTGAAGTGTGAATGCCATAATACCCAAAGATGAGACTCAAAATTACTGAACTTAGGCAGAAAACCAAATTCTGGTGCTTAAGCGGGGAGATTGCACCCTGCAAGAAAATGGTGTAAAGCAAATATACTTTTTTACCTAGCAACTGCACATCTTGTATACCTGATAAAAGAAAATGCATGCACAGTACTGCTGATATTGAAAAAAAAGAAAAAATTATCCAAGAATGAAAAGTCTACAAAGATGCCTGTGAGAGCTACGAACTCTACAAGCAAAATAAGCCCATCTGTAGGACTACCACAATTGGGGGTTCTAGCAAATACAGTGGCAACAGCTGCAATAGCGCCTCCTGAGGTCAGGAAGAAAATTACACCTGATAGCCTAAAAATGGAGGACAAGATGCAGCGTTCCTGTAATGAACCCTACCCCATGGAAGAGTGGCCTTTCCAGTCCAATAAAGAGGAAGACATCTCTTACGGGGAACCCAAACCGAGTCACACCCACAAAACACCCCAAGAATGGTGGGGGTGCCTGAACTCGGCACGAACAGAAAAGACCGCTCCCTTTGATGACGAATATGATCAACAGGAGACAGAGCGGGAGCAGCAGATCACCCAATATTTCTGTCAGCTAAAACAACTGCAAGAAAAGTCTGGCATATATAATGAAGCTGCTAAAATTTCAAATGAAGATGGAGACCCCAATATCCCTGCAGGGACGGTGTCATCCAAATCAAAAAGGCGGAAAAAGAAAAAGAAAAGCAGTTCTTCACTTACCGTGGAAGGAACAGACACGTCCGCAGATCCTGTGGAGGAAAAGGGGGACCGAGTTGCCCTGCAGCCTAGAGAAAATGGAGAATTCGTCCCACGGTTAACCGAATATCCAGAGGGCCCAAGGCAGAAGTCGTGTACCCCAAAGAAGTGTCTGTCTGGTGCCAACAGTGAGGAACCCTCAACTAGTCATCCCAGGGAAGCGGAGCCGGAACCAGTGAGTGACGATCCCTTGACCAGCCCTGAAGATGCCCTGAAAATTGCCAGGCATGACTGTGATCTGCTCTGTGAAGAATTAGGAAGAGAGAGAAAAAATAATGCTGAGCTACAGAAGACTGTGCTCGCAATTTATTCTGCGGCCAAGACCAAATTGGAGGGTCTCAAGACTGAGCTAGATACTGCAAAGGCTACTATCTCCGCCATGGATGAAAAGCAGAGCCAATCTGATAAAATGGTGGCTACTCTAAAGCGGAAGTATGAGGAGGCACTGAAGCAGATGACAGTCTTCCAGCAAGAGGTTCACACTCTTCATATAGAGCTTGATGCCTCACATCATGAGACCAACAGCTGCCGCACAGACCTGGAAGTTCCAGAAAGGAACTACACAGTCTCACTGAGGAGCTGGACATTGCTAAATAAACTATTGGTAATCTTGGTACAGTTCTCAAAGTCTCTCAGAAGGAGCTTCAGACCCTCAACCTAGAGAAGGAAGTCTCACGCCAGGAGAGTGTCATTCTCAAAGCATATGTGCGTAAATGGAAGGAGGACTGCAAAGAAGCCCTGAAGAATACAGAGACTGAAAAAGGAAAAAGTTCAAGATTAAAAAGAGAAAACTTAAAACTGAAAGAAGAAAATTTTCAGTTAACAGAAGAAGTCAAGGAAAAGTTTGACGCAGAGCACCGACTGCAGAACCAACTGCAAGGTCTGTGTACACACCTCCAGTATGCTGAGGAGAAGCAGCAAACGCTACAGGAAGAAAAACTGCAGGCTGCTAAAGAGGTACAAGCGCTGCAGGAACGTCTGAATACCCAGTACTACCCCACAGAGCAGTATGAGGAGCTAAAGGCCACGCTGCATGTCTTCAGAGCATCGTTGGAAGCGGAGCTTCGATACCAGGTGACTCTGTATGAGAGGGAGCGTGAGAAGGCCCAGAAACTGGAGCAAGAGCTGGAGAGACAGAGAGACTGTTCCATTCCCTTGAGTCAGTACACCAAGGAGAAAACAGACGTAGCGGCAACCTTGACGACAAAAATTACAGAGCTCCAGAATATGAAGGAGACTCTGATACAGATTCCTCCAATACGGAAAAAGGTATTGGCTCTGCCCAAGCACCAGTATCCAACAGTAACGAATGCCCGTAAGGACAAGGGTACAGTGAGAGTTGGGGACTCCATGCAACTTCAAAACAAAGCCAGAAGAATCCTTAGCTGAAGAAGCTGAACTGGCGACTCCGTGGTGTGGAGAAGCTGCAGAAAGACCACTTCAAGAGCAGATAACTGTAAGGGCTAGTCCTAACTGCTCTACAACTGTTGCCATACACTTTGTCTACAAAAAGAGGAGTGCCCGACGCAACAGAAATCTCAAGACCGCGCACGCGATAAAAAGACTTTACGTGGAAAAAGTCCTCCTCGAGCGACTGAGGAGTGCAGATCTCAAGCATCTTCGGGAGGAGACAAAAATAAACTGGAGAAAGTTCTCTTCCTCCATCCACTCTCATTCAAGTCACAGAGATATCTAGAATGAGAGTGGAAGGATGGGCTTTGGCTGTGGTAAGCCCAAGCTTCCCACAAACAGGGGAGGTATGTAACAGGGGACTTATCCCTGTTCAGTAATGTGCCTTTAATCTAGCAGTGTGGTAGTTAATTACTGAACACCACCTGCCTAATTAGATTGTTTACAAAAACCTGTCTGTTCAGATAGGAAGTGACTCTCTCTTTAGCTCTGACTGAGAGCTGACCTTTGGAGAGACAGAGCAGAGGTTCTTGAGTCCCAGGAGAGACTAACCAAAAGAAACCCAGATCTCTGAAGCTGACCAGTCTTGAGCTCTGCCAGCCACACAGCAGAACTGATTGCAAGACACCAAATAAGACTTCTAAACCTGGATGCTGATATTTTTCTGTGCACGCACGGGTGCGGTTCCAGGAGAGCAGAGAAGCTTACTCTACAGCAACTAAACAGATAAGACTTTCCTTATTAAGAGACTGCTTATATCTGCTTATTTTCATGTTATGTGTTTGGGCTGGGAGAAGCTTAACTAATGGCGATGTGAACTAATTGCAAGGATTTCACTAGAAATACTCCCAAGCGAATGGAAGCTTTGTTCCCCTCCTTGTGTTTGGATAATTTCCTGATGAAAAGGAAAAGGCACAATACAGCCTATTATAATTTCACATTATAAAAGTTTCCAAATTGTGTACCTCTGTGAACGTCTGTCTACATTCATCAAGGTAAAATAATTACGAAGGAATTGAGGACATTGCGGAAGACATCATTCATAAAATCCTGAAAGACAGCAGCAGCATTGCATAAACAAAATGGCATCACGAGATACTCGTAGTGTCCACTTCTTGTATTGAAGGCGGTTTAACATTCATCGCCTTCTCGAATACGTATGAGGTTGTAGGCTTCTCGGTCTTGCTTGGAAACAATTTTGGCCCCTTGAAGCCTATCAAACAGTTCCAAAATCAGAGGCAGGGGATAAAGGTTTTTGACAGTAATGAGATTGAACCCCCGGTAGTCAACGCATGGTCTCAGGGATCCATCCTTTTTCTTCACAAAAAAGAAACTGGCACCGGCAGGAGACGAAGAGTTGCAAATGAATCCCTTCTCAAGATTCTCTTTGATGTAGGTTGCCATGGCTTCAGTCTCTGGGAGAGATAAGGGGTAGGACTTAGACTTTGGCAGGACGGCACCAGGGACCAGATCAATGGGACAATCATAGGGTCTATGAGGAGGCAGGACGTCTGACTGAGACTTACTGAAAACATCGATGAAATCAGCATATACTTCGGGAAGAGTGGAGTTGCTATCAGAAGGCTTTTCCATTCCCGCGATAACTGTGGCAGGAGCTATGACCGGCGAGGATGAGGCGTCTGACTCTGGCTCCCATTGAATCGGTTTGCAGTCCCTCCAATCTATGCATGTGTTTTGATGCTGTAACCACGGTAACCCTAGGATAACGGAAACATCAGGAGAGTGTATTACATCAAAGGAGATAATCTCGGTGTGAGACCCGGCAGATAAAGTGAGAGGAAGAGTCTCTAACGTGATAAAAGCAGGTTGCAAAGGACGTCCATCAATAGCCTCGAGTCCAATTGGTGCTTTCTTGGAGATAAGAGAAATCTTGTTACGGGTGGTGAACTCTTGGTCCACAAAATTACCACCGGAGCCTGAATCGAGAAAAGCAGCAGAAGTTACACAAAAATTCGGGCCTTCGAGCGAAACTGGGAGCATAATCCTCTTAGGGAGTTCCTCTTTAGAGAGGGGGCGAGAAGAAATTGATCCGAGGGTAAGTCGCTCTTGCATGGCTGGTCCCGTTTGTTCCTTGGGCCTCAAAGGACAAAAACGTACCACATGATCTGGTGATCTACAATAATAGCATAGGCCCTCATTCTGGTGGCTAACCCTCTCGGCCGTCCTGTCGGGAGTACGGATCCGCTGACTGCCGATCTGCATGTGTTCCACAGCATCAGGAACAGGCCGAAAAGCCGGAGGAGGCCTAGGATAAGGAGATTCACTAGGCACGAACCTGGGACTTTGGCGTTCGTGACGTCGCTCCTGGAGGCGCAGATCCACGCGTATGCACTGTGCGATCAAATCCTCCAATGCTTGGGGTCGGTGCTGGACTGCAAGTTCATCCTTTACAGATTCGGACAAACCTTGCCAAAATATAGCAGAAAGTGCCTCTTCATTCCAACGAGTGTCTGCTGCGACGGTCTGGAATTCCAGTGCATTTTTGGCTACAGACCTACGACCCTGAGACAAATGAATTCTTGGCGGAAAAGCTGGTAATCTGACGTGTTCTCCGGACGCAGCTCCAAGATGGGAGAAGCCCAGGCCAAGGCATCCCCTGTTAAGAGAGAGTAAACATAGGCTACCTTGGTGTGTCCATTTGGAAAGAGGCTTGGAGATATTTCAAACTGAATTTCACACTGGTTCAAAAACCCTCGACAGGCCAGAGGGTCACACGCATATGCTTTAGGCGTAGGGATTCTTAAAGGTGCGGTTGCTGCTGGTGGCGAAGTGGGCTGTAGTGAGAGAGTGGATAGTTGTTGTATCAAACCGGTAATCTGCATTCCAAAAGTTTGGATGCATTGTGCAAGGAACTTAAGTAGCACCCCCACCTCAGCCAGGTCTGCATTTGGGCTCTGCATAATGTCACGCTGTGCAGCCCGCAGACCAGACCAGTCCCCTGTACTGAGGTGGGATGTAGAGTATATGAACCGACAGCAGAGGGGGCATGTCCGGGATGTGGCGTTGTAGCGTGGCTAGGCCTGGATGTAGATAAAGAATGGTCAAGTACTTGCCGAGTCTGAGGATATAGAAAGTTCCGTCGTCAAAATCCGAAGCAGAGTCCGAGGATCTTAGAGGTTAGAGTTGTTAGTAGGAAAGCCAAGTTCAGGAGCCAGAAGAGGTATTCAGACGAGTAGGGTTAGTAGCTGCAAGGAATAAACCCAAGAGAGCACGACACAGGTTCCAGGCAACACAGGTAGCAAGGAGCTACTGCTGCGGCCAAGTTTATTCGAGCATTTGCCCGTTCTTGGCCGCAGCAGTAGCCTGGCGCGCGCCCGAGGGTGACGGGCGCGCGCCGAAGCAGCGGAAGAGCGCCCTCCGATCGGGGCGCTCTCCCTACCGCTGCCGGGTCCGCCGAGTCCCCCGGAACCCCCTGCCGCCGTCCCCCACATCGCGGGACACCAGGGCTCCCTCGGGGAGCCCTGGACGCGCGTGCAGGGGGCGAAGGCTCCCGAAGATGCGTGACCGCGCGTCTATGACGCGCGGCACGCCGAGGGGCGGCCACTAGCAAGCCGGGAAATCTCCCGGCTTGCGGATCTGGCCGCACTGCAATTAAGTGTGTCGGCAGTGTATGCAGAGCAAGGAAGTGAAGGCAAAGCAGGATATTTAAAGCGACATTGACCAATCCGGACATGGAGCATGGCAGAGGCGTGTCGAGGAGCTGCTCGTTAGTGGCCAGGAAGTAGTAGAGCACAGCTGAGAGTCTGTAACACCAGTGCCAGAATCCAAGATGTCGGCGCAGAGTTCAAGGTATGCACTGGGCGGCGGCATGGGTAGCGACGGGGGGCAGGAGCAGCAGCCACTGCAGTACTGGTAGTGTGAAAGGAGGGGTCACGCCGCAAGGGACATGGCCCCCGATTACTTACATCGTGACAGTAGCTTCTTAATAGATTCGGATCTGTCCAAACTAAACAGGGAGGAAAGAGAGGGTCTACAAAAGACTTTACACTAGAAGAATTAGTGGAAGTAATTAAAAATGTAAAACCATCCAAGGCCCCAGGCCGAGACAGATTCACTCATTTATATTATAAAAAATGTTTAACATTTTTTGCCCCACATACTGTATGCTCTGTATGTTTAACTCGGTTCTGGTGGGAGAAACATTCCAAGAACACATGCTCCAGGTGTCCATCTCGTTAATTTATAAACCAGGCAAAAACCCAACGGACTGCAAAAGCTATAGGCCAATCTCATTAATAAATTCTGATATTCAAATCTATTCTTAAATGCTGGCCAATAGATTGAGTCTTATCCTGCCTAGACATTTCCATCCGGATCAAGTTGGCTTTATCAAAGATAGACAAGCGGCCGATAACACTAGACGAATTATAGATCTAATCGAGTTTGCCAACATAAAAAAGGGGAGTGGTGTTGAGTCTGGACGCTGAAAAGGCCTTTGACAGGATAGATTGGCCATATCTAGATGCAACGCTTGGAGCATTCGGATTTGGGGGAAGAATATTGAGAGCAATAAAAGCACTGTATTCCAACTTGGGAGTGAAGGTTATTCACCGGGGCTTCCCTTCAGACTCTTTCCAGATCAAAAGCAGCACGAGGCAGGGCTGCCCACTCTCACCCCTGCTTTTTGCCTTCTGCATGGAGCCATTGGCCGCACAGATCAGGAAGAATCCTGATATATCGGGATCTCAGGTACACTCCCAAACCCATAAAATAGCGTTATATGCAGATGATTTATCCTGACATTGTCAAGTCCCCTCACCTCGCTGTCCAATTTATTTATCTAAAAATGAATCAATCAAAATCGGAAGCGTTAAATATAAACTCACCTAAAGATGTAGAGAAACTAATAGAACTGAATTTTAATTTTAACTGGCAACCACATGCAATTAAATATCTGGGAGTCAAAATTACAAAACACTATACATGGCCAACTTTCCCAAATTATTACAGACTCTTAGAGAATAAATTATCCAGTGGTCCACATATAATATCTCTTGGTTTGGAAGGATCTATTGTGTAAACATTAACCCCTTACCACGTATTTTATATTTGTTTCAAGATCTTACAATACTGGTAAAGATAAAAGATATACTCTCAAATTCATTTGGAGATATAAGAGACCGATAATTAGTGGGAAACTAATTACAAGACAAACATCAGCAGGGGGCCTGGCAGTACCTTGCTTGTTATCATACTATAAAGCGGCCCAATTGAGTCAAATTTCTTAGTATGTATGTATGTATGTATGTATGTATGTATGTATGTATGTCTTTATTTATGTAGCGCCATTAGTGTACATAGCGATTCATATTAATATTGCACACATCTCCAGTATGAAGGAGATGGGTAGCATTGGAGAGTGAGATATGTGTGCCTATTACAGTATGTTACGTAATCTAGTTTGGTATCCATAAAAGATTTATAAATCAATACAAGAACCACTACCCTCAATGACCAATTCGATAGCAGTCTGGGAGGCCACCAAATACAGATGTTCTTTGACTTCTAGACACTCATTAATGACACCCTTATTTGGAAATCCAGACTTTGCTCCGGGTCTGAATAGCAAGAACTTTCAGACTTGGAAACAGAAAGGGCTATTGAGACTCAGGGATCTGGAGAGCAGAAACAACATAAAAACATTTGACCAAATTAAGTCAGAAAAAGACATCCCAAATACAGAATTTTTAAGATATCTCCAGATTGTGCATTTTATACTATATTTAAACAACGCCCCTCATTGACAAATTTTGAAACGCGCTTTATTCTTGAAACAGACGCAAAGGGACTAACCTCTCAGATATACGGTGATGTGGTCTGTCCTGCTGTTAACCGCTCATGTAAATTAAAATGTATGTCCCAGTGGGAGTTGGACCGGGGTGATACAGTAGAGGACGAAGAATGGGTCCAAGTATTGGACCTCAAAATTCCATTGGATCACTGGCTATTTCTACTAAATAGGCTGGCTCAAGGACTACAACAGACGACAGAGAAGCCCAATGCTACATCCAACATGACAAAAACACACAGTAAAATACTTATATATTCTCTTGAAAAAGGGTTATTTAGTTTAACCCTTTGGCCAAAGCATTGTAAGCTTGCGAGCCGTGACAAGACAGACCCTGTTCGCAAGTCCTAACACTACCAAATAAAATACCTCTATTAGGATTAAAATTCTCATTTACCTCTATTAGGAGGGACAAAAAGCACATTGGATCTATATCCAGTAGAATGAAAGGACATACTAACTTGGGAAGTGGGGAGGGGCGGGCTTAAAACCTGGTAATGAGGAGCCACTAACCTCCAACAGCTGAAACAGCTGAGAATAGGTTAACAAAACACAAAACAGCAAGCTCTTTTTGGGAACCCCTGAGTCCCCACAAAATATATATATGTATATAAGTGTCAAAAAGGAGAGCTATTGAGCGTGGCATGTGTATTCAACAGACGACAGAGAAGCCCAATGCTACATCCAACATGACAAAAACACACAGTAAAATACTTATATATTCTCTTGAAAAAGGGTCATTTAGTTTAAACCTTTGGCCAAAGCATTGCAAGCTTGCGAGCCACGACAAGGCACAACCTTCTCGCAAGTTGTAACACTACCAGATAAAATACTAATATACCTCTATTAGGATTAAAATTCTCATTTACCTCTATTAGGAGGGAGAAAGACCAACATTGGCTCTATAGCAAGTAAAATGAAAGGAACCTGCTGACTTGGGAAGTGGGGAGGGGCGGGCTTAAAACCTGGGAAGGAGGGGTTCAAGGACTGGCCAAGGACTAGCCAGAGGTGAAAATAAATTGGTTTCACATTTCGCAACAGCAACGAGGTGCGAGCGCAGCATTATGGAAACAGGTAGACATTCCATTCATTGACAAAATTAGAAACATAATTTGGTTTGTCTGCCAGATGGAGAAGTTAACAAGTCTGGTTAACGACATTGGCTCTAAATTCCAAAATTTCTGGTACCCATGGTTGGCTCAAACAGACATCGCAGGGGGGAACAATGCCACTGCTTGGCTTTAATAGAATGGAATGCATTGTCCTCTGAGGGACGGTTGGATGGGGAGTCATGGAGAAATGAATTGGAGGTTCTACATAGATATAACAATAGGCCGCCCGCTCCGCCCCCTCCCGTCCCTTGTTGTGTGGTATATTTTTATGTGATGCATGTCTTGACTTTTTGTAATCCTATATCAGTGTTTTATCATTTAATAAGTTGTATGAACCATCAGCTTTACACAGTAAAATCTATATTATTATTTGTACATGTCTTGTAAAACTCAATAAAATTTAAGTTGAAAAAAAAATAAAAAAAATAACAACTTTTGTTTTTTCTATATGTCAGTCAGTTTATACCATAAAAGTGAATAATAAAGCGCAATGGAGTGCAATAAGTGAAAAGTGATGAACCAAGTGCAATAGTGATACGTGAAAGGATTACTCAAACAGATATCACATCCCCTGACGAAGCCGAAACAAGACGGTAAAACGCATAGGATTTTTGACCCTCCAAGGATCCCGTATAACCACGACAGAAGACCCATACTCCTCAGCCAGCCACCGTACTGCAGCGCACGCAGACCCGGAAGGGACACGCTGATGCCGACAGCCTCGAGGACCGCAAGATCCCCGATCTAACAACTATCCTATTGGCGTGGAGTTTTTATCACACTGGTGATCCAGAGTAGTGTGAGCGGGCCCTTATAGCACTCAACGCTTTAAAGGACTGGGAGAATGTGAGTTTATTTTCTCTCCCACCCTATGTTTGTTGTGTTTATTAAAACTGTTTTCTCCTTTCACTTTTTCCACATGAGAGGAGGACATGCCAAGACACATGTCCACTGATATCTGTGTGAGTGATTCTTTCACGTATCACTATTGAACTTGGTTCATCACTTTTCACTTATTGCACTCCATTGTGCTTTATTATTCCCTTTTAACCACGCACGTAGTGTCTAGAGACTGTTATTATTAGCTGCACGGAGGAGCATTCATATATGTATTTTAGTTTGCGCTTTCTATTCAATTGTACAGTATGTCAGATTTATACCATCACAGACTTAACAGTTTTTTTTTTAATTATATAAAAATGGAGGAAAATGTCCTTTAAATAACTTCCAACTCCTGCCATAAGTTCTAATTTTGCTCTCTCCTGCTCAGTGATGAAAGTGAGTGTATTAGGATCAAAGTATATGACTTTCATACATGTTTAAAATTATTATCTTGTCAATATAACACAATGTGATAGCTGCCTTTATGTTGATACTGTACACAATGCATTTACTATGAATAAGGCCAACTCAATTAGTTATACTTTTTATTTTCCAATGTACAATATAAATATATTTGATTCTTAAATTATATTTTCAGTCATATAGTGTACTTTTGTTTTTACCTTGGGATTCAACGAAGTATAAAATAGATCTTTGTGATGCCTGTCAATGATGACACATTATGTTAGTTTGTTTGATTTCAGTGTTTAAAAATCTAGGTCCCTATAGATAAAAGCAAAAGTCACTTAACTGACATTATTCCTAAGTGACTACCAGCCAGTATGTGTTCGATCAAGGTTCATCTTTTTTAGAATTATCACTCGAAAACTGCAGTTGAAAAGATTGTCTTACAGCAGTACTAAATAATAGAGTGTTTTTCAGTATTCAAAGGTCTAGAACTCCCTGTGGTTTTAATGACATTTGTACAGGAAGTTAGAGGACTCTAATAAAGAAGATGAAATAAAGGCAATAAATATTTAAAAGTTCTGAAAGACTTTTAACCCTGTAGTTACATATCTCAGGTAAGGATCTATTGTCTGTATTACTACTTTTCTTTGCTACTATATATGTGTTTTCAGAATTTAGATTTTTTTGTGGTTATGAATCTTCAAATTAAATCAATTCTAACTTTCCAAAGATAACCTTATTTAGCATATAAATGATTATGAACAAAGGAATGTGTGTTATCTTTTCCCCTTCCTTAAAAACATGCTTAAGAAAAGTCTCCATTTAACCTTTACATTTTTTAATATTTAGGAGATGCATGTCACTATCACCTTTATTATAAACAGAATGTGAATCCCTGTGCTTCCCCCATTGTGTTAACAATATCTGGTGAAAAATATAGATAGGGAAACCTAAGTCTGTATGACAAAGAAGATCTTTTGATGAAATAATGACAAGCTTGCTAAGCAACGTCAAGGTAATCCACAATAGCAACTCCTTATGCTAAATACATACACATTATAGTGAATTTCCACCCCCTCCCCCCCCAGCTAAGAAGACTACAAGGGCATCTGAAGCCTAGCAGCAACAATCATTCAAAAGTGTGATAATCCCTTATTAAACTACACAAATTCTCACAGTGAACAGTCATATGACAAAGCCTGGTAACTGCCTCCCACCTCTCCCACACCCAGTAAAAAAAGAAATACGCCAACCTACTGATGTGGGTCCGGGAGCTCTGGGCCCCCCCCCCCTCGGGGGTTGATATTGCGCTTCAAAAGAAAGGGATGCGCCTATGAAGACCAGGCTAAAATGGTGTTTTGAAGCTTAAACTCCGTAATACCTCAGACCTCCTGTTAAGCTTATGTCAGCATACTAGCCTTGTCTAATCTATCCACATGAGTGACCCTCATATCATGCCCTCCAAAACCCAAAAACGAACAAAAAGAAAAGAAATCAGAGTGAACTGCGGGATTACTTTAGAAAACACGGCCGGCCTTCCCCACATAATATAGAAATAGGGGGAGGCACCCTCCCTAGAACATTCAGACTCTGAAACGGGGGTTGATATTTTAAACCTCTCCACAAAGACCGACTTACATACCTTCTATAATAAAATCGAGTCCCTAATGCGAATAGCAGTAAAGGATCTCAAAGAAGAAATTTCTTCCCTCGGAGAACGCACCAGATCCCTTGAGTCAAAAGGTAGACGCGACACTCCCGCGTCAATCCCAAATGGACGCCGAATTAAAGAGGTGAAGGCTCAGCTCCTGGATGTCAAAGACAAGCAGGAAGATATGGAGAACAGAGATTGCCATAACAATCTCAGGATTCGGTGGATCTCGGAATCAGAGACGGATACTGAGGGGTTTATAGGCAAGTGGCTAATGTCAGCTTTCCAAGACTTCACTGAGGAATCCCTTACACTGGACAGATGCCACAGAGCCCTGAGAATGAGACCCCAACAGGGTGACAAGCCAAGAGATGTGGTTCTATGGTTCTACTACTACAAAACAAAGGAGGACTTCAACACGGTGACAAGAGGCTCCAGGGATCTCAAGTTCGAAAACTTACACTTGCAGGTGTACGCAGACCTGACACCATTCACACTTGCCAAAAGAAGAAACCTGGGGTGGTAACGGCAAAACTGAGAGACTGTAATGTCAAGTATAGATGGACATTTCCGGTTGGTCTCATGGTGATTAAAAATGGGAGACCCCAGACACTCAGAAACCCAGAAGATGGCAAAGTTTTTCTCAACCACCTAGATCTGGGTTCCTCCCATTTGAGATCTGCATCAGGTGAGGGAAGCCCTTCCACTCTGGTCCCTTCCTGGTCAACGGTCCACGCGAAAAGATCTCCCCATCCGGACTCCCTGGCAAAACAGCCCACTGGTGAAGCATCCATAAGCTGAAATAATTGGTGGTTCCGGATCCTTCAGGAGGCTTTTTTATCTCCCCCCCACAAGGCTTCTACCCAGACCTGTCCCAAATTTTGACCCCACACACTATAAACTTTTTGAGCCAGGGGAGGTCCACTGACAGACCCCCTCCCTTTAGTAGGAAAAAAATCAGGTCTGGAGGTTCAACACCGACGACTGGGGATTCTCCATTCTGGACTATCATAATGGTTTAGTATAAATTGACAACTCGTTTGATTTTATAAAGTTTTAAATGTTATGTAATGCACGTGGCTGTCAGGTGTAATAATGCGGTGGCTGATGGATAGAACTGTCAAGAAGAAGTGTTCAACTATAAGTTGTTATATGTAATCATGTTCCGTAGGTCAAGTTATTACAATCTGTTTCAAGCTAAATGTTTGCCCCGGGGGTGTGCACAGTATAGCTTTTCCCAAATAGTAGGCCTAAAGCACAAGGAAACTCTGGAGTTGGAGTAAGGGTTAATAGTCTATTAAAGTCTTGACCCCAAAATATGTCTGTGTCCGTGAAGACACAGATGCCCTTTTTTTTCTTTGGTGGTTGCCCCTTACCACAGATTTTGTACCCAAGGGCAGATGGGCATTAGGAGTTTCTCTCTAGAGACACACCCTTGCTCATTCTTTTTTTATTTTTGGTCTTTACTGACGAACCTTTTTAGGTTCCCCCCGCCCCATCCCTGTCCCCCATCCCTGTCCCCATCCCCAAACAGCAAATAGGTGATGAACATAACAGAAGCTCTATGGGGCAGCCCAAGCCTGCTGAATGCCCATGGTCGTCAGTGTTGCTAACCCAAACATGCAATGTCACTTAAGGTAATCTCGCTCAATGTGAAAAGCCTAAACTGACCCAAAAAAAGAAGAATGACAAAGTCGGATTTGAAGAAAAAAGGAGCCGACATCCTCCTTCTACAAGTAACCCATTTTAGATCCCCAGATAATCCAAGCTTTCTAGATAGACAATATAGAGAGGTTTTTTTATCCTCCGTGTTGTTCAAAAGAAGGGGATTGGCTATACTATTCCACATTTGGGTTGCTTTCACACACAAATTAAAGAAAGTGGACAAAGATGGCAGATATATGATTCTGGTTGAGAGTTGTTTGGAAAGGAAACAACCATAGCAACATTTTATGCTCCAAATGAGAATAGTGTTGATTTTTTCAACTCATTTTTCACTACCCTAGGCATCTGGGTGAAAGGTCAAATTATTCTGGGAGGAGATTTTAAACTCACACTAGACCTGGCCCTATACAGATCTTCCGCTCCGAACTCTGGCTCTCAGAATTATACATCCCAAGAGATCAGGGCCCTTAAATGAGGCCTTCTCGCTCTCAATTTGGTAGATACACCTGAACCACGTTATAATGCGGTGGTCGGGGGCCACATGATGAGACCGCTTTATAAAAACACCTTAAAGGCCAAAAGCTTAAGGCAAGGACCTCCAAGGTAATATTTTCTGACATACTACCAGTGCCATGCGCTACCGCAGGGAGACAGTTAGAGATCAGGGAGGTTAATGCATAGCTAAGAAAGTGGTGCAGGAAGGAGGGGGTTGGGGTTTTAGAGCACTGAGACTCCTTTTCTGAGAGGTGCCATCTATATTCTATGGACGGATTGCACCTCAATGAAGAGGGATGTCTGTCAAAGTAAGGTCAACCCTAAAAAGTTCTTGAAGTACCTTAATAACAAAAAAATGAGAATAGAAAATATAGGAACCTTTCAGTGTGAGATGGGTAGGCAGATTATTGGAGATAAGGAAAAAGCAGAGGCATTAAACAAATTCTTTGCCTCTGTGTTTACCAGGGAGGAAACAAGCTCAATAGTAGTGCCGCAGGAGGAAGCCACAACCTCCATATTAATGAACAATTGGTTAACTGAGGAAGAATTCATAAGCCACTTAAAAAAATTAAAGTAAATAAGGCACCTGGCCCCGATAGCATATATCCAAGAGTTCTCAAGGAGTTAAGCTCAGTAATAGCCAAACCATTATATTTAATATTCAAGGTCTCCATTTCCACAGGCTCAGTACAACAAGATTGGCGTAAAGCAGATGTGGTGCCTATATTTAAAAAGGGAGCTAGATCACAACCGGGGAATTACAAACCTGTAAGCCTGACTTCAATAGTGGGGAAACTACTTGAAGGTTTAATACGGGATAATATTCAGGAATACCTAATGGAAAACATAATTATTACTAATAGTCAGCATGGATTTATGAAGGATAGATCATGCCAAACTAACCTTATTTGTTTCTTTGAGGAGGTAAGAATGAATTTAGACCAGGGTAATGCAGTTTATGTGGTCTACTTAGATTTTGCAAAGGCTTTTGATACGGTTTCACACAAGAGGTTGGTGTACAAAATAAAGAAACTTGGACTGAGTAATAATATATGCACCTGGATTTAAAACTGGTTAAAGTACAGACAACAGAGGGTTGTCATAAATGGAACTTTTTCAGGTTGGGCTAAAGTCGTGAGTGGAGTACCTCAGGGATCGGTACTGGGACAGCATTATATACGAGTATAGATCACAATCAGGGAATTAATGCAATATAATATTTTTTTAAGACAAGATCCGCTAATGGGTATAAAACAAAGGGAATTCATTTTATAATGTATCAACTATATATTAAAGAACAATTATTTTATTTTTGATGAGAAATTTTATCTACAAATTTGCGGAACCGCAATGGGGACAAAATTTGCCCAGTTTTGAAAACCTTTTTATGGGCAAATGGGAAGATGAGACCATTTGGAAAAACAAACCCTTTTCTGACAATCTAGTTCTTTATAGAAGATTTATTGACAACCTCCTTATTATACAGCACCGACAAAGTTTATTGCAGCAAATGCCGCCGGTTCACCGGGATTTACTCCGGCTGGTGCTGAGGAAAGTCAGCACATCAGCCGCATCCAGCCGCGTCCCCTCCGTCCCCCCCCCCCTCCAATCCGCGCGCAATTTACATACCTTCCCGACCCCCTAGCTGTGCCTGCTGTGCCCCTCTGCTTCCCCGCTCCCCCGCTTACCTCACTTCAAACCTTCAGGGGAGTCGGGGAAGCCGGGGAAGCCGGGGAAGCCGGGGAAGCCGGGGAAGCCGGGCGCTCACGTGACTGTGACGTCACCGACGTCACGCGAACGAGCCGCTTGTCAACGCTACTCCACGCTGCCGCCACTCATCCTGCCGGGCGGTTTTTGCTGCAATAAACTTTGTCGGTGCTGTATGGAAGGTGAGTGAGGAGAACCTCAATAAATTTTATATATATCTTAATAATAACAATTTGAATCTACATTTTACATATAAACATGATAAAAACTCGATTAATAATTTAGATTTGGTTTTATTCAGCGAGGGGAAGAGTATTTTTACAAGACATATTTTAAGTCAGTAGATTCAAATAGTTACCTTGATTTTAAAAGGGCAAAAGGGGAGGGATAAGGGAGTGATCGACTAAACCATACTAATTGTGTAGAAAATGTTAATAATAATAAATTCAATTGATAATGAAAAGTAGGTTCAACTGTGAACTGAAGTGAATCAGAAAAAATGGGGGGTACAGTGATCTCTACTCCAAAGAAAATTTACTTAAATGCACACTACCTAAATTTCAAATTTAACCTTTAATATCAAGTACTTAAAACATATATTACCGAAGTGAAAATGTGATAACGTTTAAAAATAAATTAAATAAAGTAACTCGTGCAAACAGGCAGTCTCTAATGTTTAAATGCTCCAGTATATCATTAAAACTGGAGAATAAGAGGCTGCTAGGATGCACACAGCCGAAGTGAGCAAACAAGCCCACCACTTCACTGATTAGCCTAATGAAATAGTGAATATCGTAGTGGCTATAAATCACAATTGTTCTAACTCGATATTGGCAGTATAACACGCGTGTTGATGACGTCAGCCCCCTTCATGGGGCTATTTTAATACAGTACCTGTCAGCCGTTCACTAGATTAGCCAATATATAAAAATTAGTGGCTAGGCAAGGATTCCTGGAGTAGGTTAAGACCTGATCAGGAGGTTATTAGGTAGTGTGCATTTAAGTGAATTTTCTTTGGAGTACAGATCACTGTACCCCCCATTTTTTTTTATTTTAAAAGCAATCATTCTAAGCCTGGAAAAATAATATCCCCTATGGGCAGTTCTTACAGATTCGAAAAAACGGCACCAAAGAGACTGATTTCGAAGACCAAGCATTATTGCTTCGTAATAAATTTCTACAAAAGGCTATAGGAGTGAAAGACTTGATGAAACCCTTAGAAAAGTAATAGAGCAAGAGAGACATGTTCTTTTTAGAAACTAAAATTAAAAAGGAAAAGAAAGAACATGACAAAGTTAATTGTCTTTTTGCTACAAAATATAATGGGGAAGCAAATAAAAAAAAGAAAATATTTGAAAAATAATGGCCGATTATCTTGAATGATCAAATTTTAGGAAATAAAATAAATGAATGCCCTAAGGTTATTTTCAAATGTGCAAAAAAACCTGAAAAACATTTTGCCCCCCAGTAAGCTATGCAAGAAGAAACCAACTCTTACAAAAAATCTCTCCTTTAAAGATACTTGGCTTCCTGTGAGACCTTTGGGTTGCTATAAATGTGGCCGTACTAATTGTTTGACTTGTAAACAACTCATACATAAAAGTAAAAACTTCATTTCCAATATAACCGTGAGGAATTTCCTATTAAAGAATTTATAAACTGCAATACAATTTATGTTATTTATCTTTTGAGTTGCTCATGTGGTTTACAATACATTGGTCGCACAAAAAGGAGCCTGAAGGAACGTTTTGTTGAACATACAGTAGGAGAAACATCACTAAAGGTTTTTTAAGCCATGGTGTACCTAGACATTTCTTTAATGCCCACAATAAAAATATCAATGATCTCTCTTTAGTAGGTTTCAAACATATTAAAGCTGCAGTTCAAGCAATATCCTGAATGTGTGTTTTTTTTTAATAAATCAGTTCTGTAGTAAGAAAAAATACTTTTAGCATTTTCTGTTTTAAAAAAAACTACTTTGAAAGACCAATTTTCTTGTATTCTATTTTAACAAGCAAGCTTGTTCCTATAGCAACCATTTACATTCCCCATATTTAAAGATGTCGCCAAACTTTGCTGATCAATAGACGGAGAACGAATTTACTGCCAGCTATGCAGTTCTTTAGGTAAGTAGAGATTGCCCACATGAAACTATTGAAGTAAAAAAAAAACTAAAAAGAAAAAAAAACGGAAGCTTGAACTGCAGCTTTAAAGTAGATGATCAAAGAGGTGATAGATTACTGAGGCTAAGAAAGCAATAAACATATTGGATTTTTAGATAACAAACAATGCAACCAGGGGGCCTAAATGAAGACCTAGATCTTTTAGCTTTTCAATAATTTCTTCAGATTATTTATATTATATTATTATTATTATTATTATTATTATACTACATTATATTGGTTCTTTCTCGTTTTCCCCCTAAGAATGACCCCATTTTTATTTATTTGGATATTATATATATTTTTCATTTGCTTTATATGTCAATAACTCTGTAGTTATAATCAATTCATCAACCTATTTTTTAATTTAGCATCTTTTTTTTATTTCTTTACAGTTCGTTTGAATTTCACCCATTAATACAATTGTGCAAAAAAAAATGGAGAATGTGGGTATTCATTTTGGTTTAGTAATTGATATTAATTATCTTGCAATATACATGTGTTTATATTGTATTTACACATTTTTTATATTATATACACTCTTTTTAAATATTTTTATATTTTGTCTGAAAGTTTTCTTTATATATATTTAAAAATACACATTCATTTATTGTTTATGTATTACATTTCTTTTGTAGTTTATGTGACATGAACCAAATACTGGGTGTTGATCTCCGGGTGTTTATCCCCCTTTTATTAGCAATCAATTCTAGCCAATCACTATGTTAATTACTTTATTACTAGTCATTTCCAATCAATCACATTTGGGTATAAAGCACCATGAGTATCCACCCCCAGTATCCCTGACAAAGCCATTGTTATTGGCGAAACACATAGGAGGAGGAGTTCCAGTGGGTTACGTTCGAGTTGGGTGGACACACACTTGTTTTGTGTGCCCCCTGATTCATAGCAGCCTGTTTTCAAGCCTGAACCATCAGGATACAAGCCGCATCCCGTTCTCAACATCCCTGTGTAGTGTTATGCTCCAGCGTCATACCGGTTGAGACGCTGGAGACTGGCAACCTGACGTCATTACCTTTGAGCCCCGTGAGAAGGTAACCAGCTTCAGCCAGCCGTAGGCGCAAGCAGCGTTTATGCAAGGGAGCAAGCCGACTGAGGCAAACACCCCAGAAGACGCTCCCCAGCTGAGCAGCAGAAAAAACCCGGCATTTATTTGGCAAGCTGGCTTTCATCCCTTAACTTCTCAACCATCACAGGCTCATTTGGAGGTTAGCGTACAGACTACACCATTACATATGGCATATCAGCAACAGTCCTTAATCAAGCAGGCAAAACTTTTGTTTTTTATTGCAGTTCACCCATTTTTTATTGATATAATTGTACTGTGGGATTTTTATATTCAGTCTTGTTGTTGGGGTGGGAAGGGAGCGATCAAATCAGGTACAATACATGTGAATAAAGAAAATATAAAAAAACAATAATTGTGCAGTATATTGGTACAATGCTGGCTAGATGAAAATCTTGGCTCTTGAGGATTTTCTACTTACAACAAAGTAGAAATAATCATGCAGTGTTCTGACAAATTGCAGAAAGTGTGGTGATGGGTTCCTTCTCTTAAGGTATTAATGGCCCCAGTAGATTATCTTGCAGTAGAATTGAATCAGCAGAAGTAGTGCTCACATCATACATGCAAAGAGACAAAAACAGCCCAATGGTGTAGATTGTAACTTAGCTTGTTTATGTCATATAAAGAAATGGTAGATGTACTCACAAAAGTACAAACGGATTGTACACATAAAAGTATCTTTCGACGGTCTGTGCCTGCAAATGTTCCCACACTCCTTTAGAATCTCCTGCCACGCCGGCTGACAGTGGCGTCTGACGTCACTTCCTGCTCGCGGATGACCGCATCCGCTGGTATCGGGATAGCGATGCGCTAGGAGAGGGGCTGTGAAGGAACTCTGGCGTCCGGCGTCTTCCTCTCTTGGTTGGCTGCAGCACAAAGAAGGCTCTACGCGTTTCGCTGCTTACTCATACAGCTTCCTCAGGAGCATAATCTTTATATTCTCCATTTTTTCAATACTTCATAAATAACTATTTTCTTGCTAAACTATTGCGCCTTTTTCCTTTTTCTTTTTGATGCAATCGGTACTGGGACCCCTGCTTTTTAACTTGTTTATTAATGACCTTGAGGTTGGCATCGATTGCAAAGTCTCCATCTTTGCTGAAGATTCTAAATTGTGTAAGGTAATAGAATAAGAGCAGGATGAATTACTCTTCAGAAGGACTTGGAGAGACTGGAAACGTGGGCAGGTAAATGGCAGATGAGGTTTAATACAGATAAATGTAAGGTTATACATTTGGGATGCAAGAATAAAAAGGCGAATTACAAAGTTAATGGGGATAAATTGGGGGAATCCTTGATGGGGAAGGATTTAGGAGTGCTTGTAGACAGCAGGCTTAGCAATAGTGCCCAAAGTCATGCAGTAGCTGCAAAGGCAAACAAGATCTTATATTGCATCAAACGGGCAATGGATGGAAGGGAAGTAAACATAATTATGCCCCTTTACAAAGCATTAGTAAGACCACACCTTGAATAGGGAGTACAATTTTGGGCACCAATCCTAAGAAAAGACATTATTTATTTATTTATAAAAATGTTTTACCAGGAAGTAATACATTGAGAGATACCTCTCGTTTTCAAGTATGTCCTGGACACAGCGTATGCTAGGAGATAGTGGTGGAACCAGGGTTGCAGACCTGTCTGAGACATGCGAATGTGCTCACAAGTGGTATTTTTATTTGCGGCAAATTTTTTTCACATTCAAACTTTTGTACATACGTTTGAGAACCCAAAAGTGAGCCCAGTTTATTAAAGGGGGAAAAAAGAAACAAATCCAAAAGATGGATTCTCAGGTTTTGGCACGTACAGTATTTCGCTCGGATTCTGAAATTCATTCCAAAATTCAATTTGGACATCCAAACGAATTTTACATTTCGCAAAATTCAGATTTTGGACCCGCAATTAGAGATAGGCGAATCCGTCAAAATCCGTTTCCTGGATTTTCTTGCATTTTTCCTCCCAAATCCGTTTTGCTGTGCAAAATTCACAAATGGATTTGGTTGGTTTTAATCCACGCGTATTCCTAACAAAAAATGCCATTGGATACAATCCATTGACGGATTTGTAGAAACCAATCCGTGAATGAAGCAATCTGTTGGTGGTTCCTTAGGAATCGGCCTCGAATTGCTGAATCCGTGGACTCAATTCTACAAGTCCGTCAATATATTGCGGAATCCACGGAGTGTATTGGTAATAATAATAAAAAATCCGCAAAACCCGAACGTCCTTTTTGAGATTGATCTGCTGAAATTCTCAGACCAAAGGAACCGGCCGATCCGCTGTGGATCCAAATTCAATTAAAAAATGTGAACATCTCTACCCACGATCCTGCCAACCTTAGAATGAAATGTTCATAAGATAGAGATTGAATAACACATCATATCTTAATGTTAATCAACCTGCATTTTCTAGTAGAAAATATTCCACTGTTTAGAAATAATTATAAATGTCTATTTTTTTTTCTCATATCAAGCAAGCAGTTTTAATAAACCGTCAAAAATTCTCGCACTTAGTCAGTTCTTGCATTTGCGTATGATTTTACAACCCATCTTTGAACTCTAGAAGTGAATCATCTTTTCTCACTCAATCTATGTGAATCATATTGAAATAGACAAATTATGGAACTAGAGAGAGTGCAGAGAAGAGCCACAAAATTAATAAAGGGGATGGACAATTTAACTCATGAGGAGAGACTAGCTAAATTAGATTTATTTACATTAGTAAAGAGGTGTCTAAGAGGGGATATGATAACTATATACAAATATATTCAGGGACAATACAAGGAGCTTTCAAAGGAACTATTCATCCCAAGGGCAGTACAAAGTACTCGGGGGCATCCCATAAGGTTGGAGGAAAAGAGATTTCACCAGCAACCAAGGAAAGGGTTCTTTACAGTAAGGGCAGTTAAAATGTGGAATTCATTACCTATGGAGACTGTGATGGCAGATACAATAGATTTGTTCAAAAAAAGGTTCGACATCTTTTTATATAGGAAAAGTATACAGGGATATACCAAATAAATATACATGGGAAGGATGTTGATCCAGGGATTAATCCGATTGCCAATTCTTGGAGTCAGGAAGGAATTTACTTTTCCCCTTATGAGATATCATTGGATGATGTGACTCTGGGGTTTTGTTTGCCTTCCTCTGGATCAATAAGTATAGATATATGATAAAATATCTGTTGTCTAAATTTAGAATAGGTTGAACTTGATGGACGGAAGTCTTTTTTCAACCTCATCTACTATGTAACTATTACCGGGATAGCGGGAAAAAAATGGCCGCCATGATCAGGTCTCACCCGACATCTGCAGCTCTCTCTCCTTGCCTGTCAGCTTCCAGAGAGCGAGGAGGAAGGACTGAGGAGGGAGAAGGGTGAAGGGAGGAGGGAGCCGACAGCAACAGCACGACCAATACTGGCAAGAATTCAATGAATATTTAAGCTCAATCCTTAACTTTAAATTGCAGAACAAAAATATTTAATTCTAATTATTTGAATGCAGAACTGTTCCACTGCACGCACTCGGGCGACGCACAATCAGCCTGCCCTCTCAGATCCATTCCCAAGACAGGCTTCCCCTGGACCCGCCTCCAGGCTTCGTTCCCGTTCGGATTACAGGCATGCGCGGTGCGTGAGTGATGCATGATCAGGTCACCACTTCCTGATGTCGGTGAAGCGCACGGGACATAGCTCCGCCCCTAGACATAATCAGGCTGCACAATATGGCGCAACTGCGTGACCCAGCAGCCTATCAGCACATCCCCTCTTCTTCCGCCCCACATTGGTGGGAAGTTCCTTAAATACCTGCTCAGCCCAGACTGTCATTGCTGAGCATAATCTTGTGTGACGCCGTGCCTTGCTGCATTCAGTTCTTGTTCCTGCCTTGTGCCTTGCCTGCCGTGTTCCTGATCTCCCTGCTGCCTGACCCTGCTTCGTTATTGGACTCCTCATCTCTCCAATTCTGACCTGGCTACGTACAACCATCCTGATATCTACAACCCTGACCTTGGCAAAGTACCCCGATGATCCGCTACTCTCCAATCCTGACCTTGGATAAGTATTCCAACGATCCGCTCTCTCCAATCCTGACCTTGGCAAAGTACTCCAACTATCCGCTACTCTCCAATCCGGACCTGGCAAGTATAATGTGTACTCTACCTTCCATACTCCTGACCCTGGTTGCAAGACTAATCTACATCCTAGGCGCGCCCGCGTGGCTGTGGTTTGGGTTTCTAAATTCCCTATCTCAGCACCGCGGTCACACTTCGTTTGTGGTGAGTTTCGCGTTACAGGTATATATTTGGGAGCTGGGGTATATATTTGAGCTGGGGTATATATTATTTGTGAGCTGGGATTTATATTGTTTATCAGGTGGGTATATATTTGTGAGCTGGGGTATATATTATTTATGAGCTGGGGTATATATTTATAGATTGGTAGATAAAATGAGAATACAGATGTAGAGCTGGGAGAACTGTGCTGCCTTCCATATTTTGGTAGAAAATTAACCCTTTCAGCGCTTGAGGGATTTAAATATACACATCACTCTTTTGCTGAATCTAGCAACGCATTATATTTTCTTGTAGCTGTCCATGGCAATGAAATGGTAAAAGTGTGTGTGTTTCCGTGTGTGTGTTTCCGTGTGTCTGTGTCCATTTCCGTGTGTGTTAGCAATAAAGCTTCAGGGGGAAAAAATGGAAAAACAAATTGTAGATGTTTTAAATCGGGAGCCAATCTCAGCCCGCATTATAAGCGATCTGCGTTGTAGCGGATTGCGGTATAACGGGGTTGAGCTGTATATTGAGAGAGGTGAACTCCCAGGCCAGGTATTTTACCCTCTACTCATCCCCCCACCACACATACTCGCGTATCGACTATGGGCCTCAGCAGTAAGCACCAAAAAGCCATTTTTCGACATTTTCTCACCAATAAGGCCTATCCGATTCAATAAGCGCCGATAAGATGCCAAAAGCACAAAACATGTCATTTTATTTGCCGAAATAAACTTATTGGCAGTAGCATGGCGATAAACCCCGATAAGCCACTTTTCGAAACTCATCGACACTTTTTGAAACCCGCTCAATTCTAGTAGCCCCGATCAGCTTTTCCATGCTGATCGCCACTATAGAATTGAGATTTGCCCGCCAATCCGTCCCGCCAACTAAAGTTGGCAAGTTGCAGGGGAAAAGGATCGGCATGGGCGGCGGACGGCACTTAGAAAATATTTTGAGTAAAACGAAAGAAGAGAGCACCATCGATGACTGGAGTCAGGAGGGGATCCAAGTAACAATCTTTATTGGATAAAGATTGTTACTTGGCTCCCCTCCTGACTCCAGTCATCGATGGTGCTCTCTTCTTTCGTTTTACTCTGCATCTACCTACTGCAGCACATCTTCCAAATAGAAGAGGTGTCCGTGAGTATGGGCTATATGCCCCATTAGCCCCCAATGAAATTGTTTGTGGTGAGTCTCTCATTCACTCTCAGTTTTCAGGGATTATGGCTTAAAACCTTCAATAAGGATTTACTCACTTTATGGCATACACCTTTATATGTTTTGGGACTGCATGATTTATTTGAGCAGGGTATTTGAGCATTCCTAGAAACTTTCTTGCTATTAGAAAATATTTTTGCCTTTTTCCTGCCTGGGATTGATGCCGGGGGTCTCTGGAGCTGATACCCATTAATACCAGCACCGGAGACCCCCAGCATGCATCCGAGGCAGGACAGTAAAGGCACCCCATAAAGGGGTCTGTATATCGGGAAGCAGGGGGTCCCCGGACCTAAAACCAAAGCGGTTCACCTCCGGAGACCCCCTGCACAACTACACTATGAGTAAAACACCCATATCAATTAATAATCATTCATTACCGTAGCGGCTATCCGCTATGGTAATGAAGCAGCATTAATGTATTTTTAATAATAGTGTAAGGAAGCAGGGGTCCCCTGAGCTGAACCGCATTGATTTCAACCTCAGGGACCCCCTGCTTGCCGAGTTACAGGCCCCGGTATGGGGCATCAGGTGCCAGTGTCGCCCCCATCTTTATAGCGTCCAAGATGCGACGTGCCCGCTATAAAGATGGCGGCGACACTGGCACCAGTGCCCCAAACCGGGGCCTGTAACACGGAAGCAGGGGGTCCCTGAGCCAGAAATCAATGTGGTTCAGCTCACGGGACCCCCTGCTCCCGCACAATATTATTAAAAATACATTCATGCTGCTTCATTACCAAAGCGGCTATCCGCTAAGGCAATGAAGGGGTTAAGGCATAATAGCATGTTTATTGGGGACAATTGCCCCCAATAAACATTGCGATAAACAACATACACCCCCTGTGCCACCAACAACCCCTATACCCCCTAACATACAGTACATACTGTATATGTAATTTTGGGATGCACATCAATGATACTATAGGCCGGCGGTGGCCCTCGGGTGTTCCCTGCAGGAGCCCGGGGTCCCTGCTTGCCTGCAGTACCAATTCTGTGCCCCCCAAAAATCATTAAGAAACACATAAATACTTATAAATAAATACACCCCGCCAACACATATAGTATATTAATGTGCAAAATTACTATTATCCACAAATGGATAATAGTTCATTTGCCCATTTAAAATACATTCATCACAATAAATAAAATAAATACATATTGCACTCACCCTTGTCCGGCTGCCACGATGAAGGCCATCCACATCTTCATCACCGTCCATGTCCCCTCCGGTGCTGCAAAACATACACAAGAATAAAAAGAGCCAATGTAATGTCCCCTAACCCCTTAATCACCTTAGCGGTTATTAACCGCTATAGTCATTCAGGGGTTAATCCAACCTCCCCCACTACCCCCCCACCCATGAGACCTAACCACCCTCACCCAATACCCACTCTGGAGGCCTACCCACCCTGGCATCGGGACAATACCCCCTTCCCCCACCCACACTACCCACAATAATCATAACTATATTTAATAAACAATACATAACCCACCCCCTGTGCCCCCCATAAATACGTGAATTATTAATTTACATACAGGGTTAATACCCCAGGCTCACTGGAGTCCCCAATGGTCCTGACGGGTGTCCACAGGCCCCACAGTGGCCCAGAGGGTGGTGCCCACAGGGTCTGGAGGCCTACGGGTGGTCTCTCTCTCTCTCTCTCTCTCTCTCTCTCTCTCTCTCTCCACCCTCAGGATCCACCCAACTATGCTCCAGGTCAAAAGGTATGGCTATCCACCAGGAACTTACGCCTAAAGGTCACATCCCCTAAACTGGCACCCAGATACATTGACCATTTCTGATTTTGGAGAGAGTAAACCCAGTGGCCTACCGGCTAAAACTACCCGCAACCATGAGAATGCCTGTAATCTTTCACTGTTCACTACTCAAACCATTCAAACAGAACATGACACATCGCACCACATCCCAGCCTGGTTGACGGATTCACGTTTCTCGAGAGGTGGTCTCCAGTATCTGGTGCATTGGAAGGGTTTCCGTCCAGAGGAGAGTGGATGGATTCCACAGAAGCAGGTACATGTGCCCAGGCTCGTCCGAGCATTTAATCAGAAATTTCCCTAGAAACCTTGTATGGATCGTCCGGAGGTCGACCCTGAATGGGGGGGGGGGTACAGTAAGGGGCATGCAGAGCGGACCCTTACCTCCTGCATGCCATTGGAGTTCTCATGCGCATGGGCCCCTACCAGTGGCGAGGAGAGCGCAGGTCTCTCCTCAGCCCGCACAAGCTACCGTGATTCCCGATGTGCGCATGCCCCCTTTAGTACGTGCATGCTGCTGCAGCGGACAGCTTCTGTGCCGGCCACATGCACCTGCAGTGCTATCAACACCCCACGAACTCGGGCGTGCTGCACATTTAATACCCCAACTGGCCACAGAATCATCTGCAAATTCTGCACACCTGGTCTGCACCCTGCATCTTCCTATCAGTGCTCCACGTATTATGAGATCACCTTGGGATCCCCTCAATGGCTCTTGATCCTAGTCTCAATCAGCCATAGGCTGATTGCTGAGCATAGACTGTGTTTTGTTGTGCTTGCTACAAGCTTCCTTGCTGTGTACTCTTGTCTTCTTGAACCTAGACCCCCAGCCTTGACATTAGAGAGAGAAATGAGAGGTAGAATCAAAACCAGGGATCGTGGCAAACCCTTCTTTTGGCTTAAGAGGAACAAAATCAGTTTTGTAATTTTCAGGAGAAGGGGGTACCTCAACAGATTTAGTAACCGGACTGGTAGCGCAGGGGAACCGTCCAGTAACAGCGTAGCTGATGAGGAGAGGGTCATGTTTTATGCAGTGATCCAAAGCTAGAGACAGTTCATGGATCGTACTTTGAACCTGCGCCAGTTGCACAGGATTCACTTTCTCCCAGGTAACAGGGGAACCAAGAGAAGGGACACAGGAGAGCAGGGTCTGTTTTATCTCCCTAAGGTGCTGGGCCTTAATAAGGAGCTTTTTACAGAGCAGTCTTTCAGACGGAGTTAGACCTTCAAACAGGGACGGGGTTTCAGGCGGGGGCATTATTTCAAACAGGAACCGGTCTGCAGACAGTATTTCAGACACTAACATTCCCACCCTCACCACAGGGTGGTCTGAGTTTGTGGGGCTGAGCATACTGTAACGGACGTGCTCACCACAAACCGGGACCGGACGCTGGGCTGAGGTGGGGGTGTGAATACACCGACCTTAGACCACAAAGCCATTCTGGATTGAGCAGTCCGTAGTCAATCGTAGCAGGGTCAGGATTGGAGACGGTAGAGTAATCCATTGACACGCCAGGGTCATGGCTGGAGACAGTAGTGTAGTCGATATCCAGGCTGGAGTTCGGCACCAAGGAATAAGGTATGCAGCGCTTCAGCGTAGCATCAGCTCTGTGGGAATGGCCTCTGCGCGAGGAGCGGGAGCGGCCCAAAATGAAGGCCTCTGCAAGGCAGGAATGCAGCAGGCCTCAGGAATCAGGAAGCTGAAGGTTAATGCTGGAGATCCAGCGCTTCAGCACAGGAACCAGGACACGGCCTCTGCAATGGAGATATACAGCAAGCCCCAGGAACCAGACATCTGCAGGAGAGAAGGCAGCAGGCCTCAGGGAACAGGAAGCAGCAGGATTGCGCTGGGGATCCAGCGCTTCAGCACAGGAACCAGGACACAACCTCTGCAATGGAGAAATGCAGCAGGCCCCAGAAACTAAGAGGCTAAGACAAAGTAGCTTGTGGCAAACACTGTTACATCCTAGTGAATCTAGGGTTATGCTCAGCACTTCCTGGGGGGAGGGGATGGCTCTATATAGTATAGCCAGCAAATAGGGACAGAGCTGCAGTGATTGCAAAAACAAGTGAGTGCTTGCAAATCCAAGGGAAGGTCTGTTTTGAGAGCTTACCAACTCTGCAAGAGTGAGCTCCAGCCAAAACCAGGAACGGATTCCTTACAGGACTTCCCCAGATTATGTTGACAGACAAAGGACACATTTTATGGCTAAACTGATGCAGGATGTCTTAAAATTACTAGAGGTCAAGTCAGTTCAGACATAGGTCTATCGTCAAGTGCAAAAAAAGTTTGTGAGGCGCTGCTAATAGAGGTGCAATATTATAATTAAACATTTTATAAAAAAGTGCTCATAAATAAATGTGTAAATATTGTGAATAGTGAATAAATTAATTAGTGAACTTCGCAGCTCAACCCTTAAGGAGAAGATCCAATTCCTCCTGTTGTTGATTGTAGAAAGAAGCTTGTGGGGAGCGCAGGTGTCACCATATGTGGGAAAAAATAAAAATATATAGTGTAGTATGTGCTACAGAAAAAACAGCTCAATGAATCACAATTGGGGACTCACAATTTTTCAATAGAATACCAGCAGTGTATACAGTATGTTGTATGGAAGGCTTGCTCGATATGAAGTATCAGGCTTCAGCAGGATAGGCCCTCAATGAAAGAGATGACACACTTAGTGCAACATTGCATGTTCAATGTATATATATATATATATATATATATATATATATATATATATATATATATATATATATATATATATTTTTTTTTTTTTTTTTTTCAGGGCAATAAGTATTGCACTCACATTTTGCACTATGTACATAGACACATAAAAATAAAGATGCGCAGCTCTCGTGTTCACCGTCAGCCGTCACTTCCGGTTAGCCCGTAACATCACTTCCGGTTGCGATCGATCGCAGAGTTGAAACCCACGAGTCAGGGGGTTGCTGGATACACTCGTAGACTGTTGCAGTTCAACTCTACGCGTTTCGTTTGTCTCCAAGCTTCGTCAGGAGTTCAATATGCTCTAATCCCATTGCGTATGTTAAAGCGGGGTATGCCTGTCATCCCTTCAGTATTTCAGTCCTGTCTCCTGACCAGCTGGACCAGATAGGTCTATCATCCACAGACAGATGGATTGGTGGAAAGATTTAACCGAAATCTAAAAAGTATGTTGAGAAAATTTGTAGATTCGGAAAAGAGAGCCTGCAAATTTCTGCTGTTTGCAGTGTGGGAAGTTCCCCAGGCCTCCACAGGATTCTCTCCATTTGAACTACTGTATGGCTGTCAACCCCAGTATATTCTTGACCTCCTGATGGAGTCATGGGAGGAACAGCAGTCCCCTTCTAAGAATACTGTAACGCCTGTATGCCCGCAGACCTGGCCAGTCCCCAGTACTGAGGTGGGTAGGGTTATAACACGCACCCACAGCAGTGATGGCATACCCGGAGTGTGGTAGTGCGTTGCTGGGCCTGTAGAAAGAAGGTTAAGGTATACTTGCAATGCCTTGGGTTTCAGAGTTCGGATAGTGATGTCCGTGTGCCAGAGTCCAGGGGCAATAGAGAGCAGGATAGTGATGTCCGTAAGCCAGAGTCCAGGGGTAACAGAAGGCAGCGAAGTCGTATCCGGATAAAGGGTTCAAGGGCAGGAGAGAGCAGGGTAATCCAGTACAAAGCAGAGTTCAAGCCAGGGAGATCCAAAGGTAAGCAGGAACAGGAACAAACGCTGAAAGAGACAGGAGAACCAAGCATAGGACTGCACACACAGGGGTCACAAGAAGCTATGCAGCGCAATGAGTGAGAGGACAGAAAGGGGTTATAAAGGAGGGAACACCAATGGGAGAGAGAGGTGGAGTAGAGGGTAGAGTGAGAGGCAGCAGGGATAGGTGAGAAGGAGAGAGGGAGGAGACAGGTAAATCAGAGAGGGATATAGCCTGTACAGCATGGGAGGCGGTGCCAGAGGTCTGGGGAGGTTTACAAGAGGAGCGTGTGCGCGCGCCCTCTGTAAGGTTGGGGTGCACACACACAGGCTGCATCAGAAAGCGCGCGGAGCGCCGTGCCGCAGGGGCGCCCGCCGAGGGAGGAGAGAGAACCAGAGGAGTGACTGCAGAAGGTATTGAGACCGGAGGGGAGACAGAAGGACACCGCGAGCAGAGAGTGCCGCGGAGGGGATCGGGTGTTTGGGAACATGCGCGCGCCCTGCGGGGAATGCGCGCGGCAGCTGGGAGTGCGTCAGGGCATGCCGCAGAGGGACAGGTGCGGGAGGAGGAAGGGAGAGCAGAGCGAGGAGGTAAGGGGGAAAGATAGGAGGCAGGGGAAAGTGTGGTGACGGGGACACATGGAGAGGAAGGAATCCCCTGAACCGTGACAAATACCCTGCAATATGTTTTGGACCTTAGGAAGTGCCTAGATGAGGCCTACCATTTTGCTAGGAAGAATCTTAGATATGCCAATATACGCAAGAGAGACATTACAACCAAAATGCTTGCATGAGATTGTTTCATACGGGACACCAGGTGATGTTATTATTAGCCAGTTGTGAGAGCAAACTCCTAGCAAAGTAGCAGGCCCCATTCGAAGTACTCTGCGGTGTGTGTGATGTGGATTACGAGATCTCTCAATCAGGGTCCAGGAAGGGTAAACAAATTTACAATGTGAACTTGCTGAAACCCTGTAAGGTCTCTGTTCATACACCCGGTGGAAGAGGAAATGGACCTGGGTCCTCAGCCCCTGCAGGGGATCACCTTTGGTGATGATCAAATCTATATGAGTAGCCAGTTGTCCTCTGAACATAAAACGACTTGTTAGAAATATTTAAACAGTTCAATTATATTTTTTCTGATTTACCAGGGCAAACAAATTTAGTTTCACATGTGAAATAAACAGCACCTGAGATAAACAGGTTGCCTGAAAGCCGTATGGCTCTGGTAGAGAAGGAGGTACAAGACATTCTAAATTTAGGCATGATTGAGGAATCATGCAGTGAGTGGTGAACTCCAATACTTATGGTCCCTAAACAAGATGGGAAGGTAAGATCTTGTGTGGACCTCCGAAAGGTCAATGCGGTATCCAAGTTTGATGCATATCCGATGCCAAGGGTGGATGAGTTAATTGACGCCCTTGGTACAGCGGAGTATACATCTATGATGGACCTAACAAAAGGATACTGGCAAATACCTTTAGAGGAGGAGTCCAAGTGCAAAACAGCCTTTGCCACTCCCATAGGTTTATATCAGTTTGTGACAATGCCATTTGGACTGCATGGAGCCTCAGCCATGTTCCAGAGACTCATGGATAAAGTGCTGAGGCCTCATAGGGCTTATGCTGCAGCCTACCAGTATATAGATGACATTGTCATTTATAGAAAACACTGGTGGGCCCATCTATGTAGGTTGCAATCCATCCTCAGGTCTCTTAGAGAGACAGGGCTACCGCCAACCCTAAGAAATGTGCCTTAGGTAAGGCGGAAACCAAATATTTGGGTTACAGTATGTAGTGGTAGGTGGAAAAGTAAGGCCACTAGCCAACAAGGTAGCATCCAAGAAAGAAGTTCTGACCCCCCGAACAAAAACACAGGTACGCTCTCTGTTTAGCAGGGTACTATCGGCGGTTCATCCCTAACTACTCTGAAGTTGTAGCACCACTAACAGACCTCACAAAAAAGTGTGACCCTACACAAGTTGTATGGTTACGGAGTGCCAGAGAGCCTTTGAGGAAGTAAAAAGGTGTCTATCAGAGGGTCTTATCCTTAGAAGCTCAGACTTTAATAGGTCTTTTATTGTACAAACCGATGCATCAGAGATAGGGGTTGGGGCAATGCTGTCACAACAGTTTGAAGGAGTAGAACACCCGATCCTTTTTCTAATTAGGAAATTGTTCCCAAGGGAAAAAACTACACAGTGATTGAGGAGTGCCTCACAGTGAAGTGGGCAACTGAGGTCATGAGGCATTACCTGACAGAAGTCCATTTTCCTTTGGTGACAGACCATGCTCCATTAAAGTTGTTAAATTTAATGGAAAAACTCCAATGCTAGGTTGACCAGATGGTATCTGGCCTTCCAACCCATCTCATTTGAGATTCAGCACAGGCCTGGAAAGGAAAATGAAAATGCTGATTTCTTCTCTAGAGAAGGGGTGGATGGTTGGGCTTCAGCTGTGTGCGGCCCAAGCCACACACTAACAGAAGAGGAATGTAACAGGGTGAATAATAGACACCAGCCCTATGCCTGGCAGACCTATGTTTAGGTCTGCAGTGCAGCAGTGACCGGGTTAAAATTCAGCTGGGAAAGTCTTGTTAATTGGTTAGATTCCAGCTGCTTCATTAAGGGGCTTTAAAAACCCAGGCTGCTCACACATGCAGGGCTGTCTGATCCAGTGAGACATACTGAAACGCTGAGGGAAAACTACTTGCTACATATATGGTCTGTCTTTCCTACAATACCATTGGAGGTTAAGGGAACTAGTCCCAGTATCAGGGCTCAGTAATCACCATGACATATATATACTGCACCGACACACTTTATTCGAGCAAATACCCAGTATGTACCTGGCAGATACCTGGAATGCGCCGCTCCTCACCTCTGACAAGCCCCGTTGCGTTTGCCTTCCCAGCCTGGGTTCATGCCTGGCTGACGGGCGGCTGATCTGTTAAATGATAATGATTAGGATTTAATAGGCTGCAATGCTTCGCGTGTCTACCAGATGGCATAAATTCATGAATTGTAATGCAGTATATATATATATACTGTGCAGTATTGCAGCCAGCGAGAATAAAATGCTTCAATCCCTGCTTGGAAAATACCTCAATGCACTCGGGCAGAAAACAGTCACAAACCTCAATACACCCGGGTATACCCGAATTCGTGGGACTAGCCGAGCTCGAATAAAGTGTGTCGCCAGTGTATGCAGTCCATTGATATAGTCACACCAGAGTGAAACTGAGCTATGATCCAAGCTACGTGAGACTTATAAACACCTATATAACTGTAACTCCTGTCAATGTATGAACAAAGCAGTAATGGAATGTCTCAGAGAGGGTGGCAGACCTATATATATATACCATAGGGGTCATGCCTAACCTCTCAAAACAAACTGCCATTTGTTACCATTGGTTAGAACTAGTCACCAATAGGATGCCATTCTGAGACCCGCCTCCCGTGAACGCTGCGGGTGCGGGGAAGCACAATAGGAAGTAAATGACATAGGTACCAGGAACAAAGTGACGTATAAAAACAATGCAACCAAATGTTGCGAAGGAAACAACTGAATTCTAGATTGACCATATTATTATGTTTTATCCTAATGCTTCAATGTGTTATTGATGAATTGCTATCCAATTTAAGTCTGGATCCTTCATTGGTTCTTTACTATGATTCTTTACATTCTGGTTCTACAAAATGCGTTAAGCACAAGCATTAGTTACTATGTCTATTCTTCCATTATAGCCATGTCAAGAGATATTTATATATAACTAAATACTATTCTCTTGTTTCCTCCAACGTTAATATTTGGTCACAGTTTGTGTTTTTAATATTGCTGTAATTCAGTTGTTTCCTTCACAACATTTGGTTGCATTGTTTTTATACGTCACTTTGTTCCTGGTACCTATGTCATTTACTTCCTATTGTGCTTCCCTGCACCCACAGCATTCACGGGAGGTGGGTCTCAGAATGGCATCCTATTGGTGACTAGTTGTAACCAATGGTAACTCAAGCTTCGCAGATCGCGCGAGACTTCGGCCCGTGATGTCACTATTGGGGGCGGGGGATCACATACATAATTGTGAAGTTAAACAGACGCAAACTAACTCTTTGACAAAGGGACCTGTTCCCGAAACGCGTCAGAGTAATCCTGTACC
Organism: Ascaphus truei; assembly: GCF_040206685.1. Taxonomy (NCBI): domain Eukaryota; kingdom Metazoa; phylum Chordata; class Amphibia; order Anura; family Ascaphidae; genus Ascaphus; species Ascaphus truei. The sequence continues at coordinate 97,346,783 of NC_134485.1, read as the reverse complement.
CCTCACTTGTTACCCAATAAACTTTTTTAAACCTTTTTGCTGGTCTGTGGCCCCCTTCTCTTATATTGCTGTGCTCCGTTTCCTGGACCCCACGGGATACTTACCTTTTCTACAATACCTGTTGGTTATATTGATACTCTGAACTTTAAACAGCCTTCTTCCTGGTCCTGACTCACAGATCCACCATCGTATCCACTAGTCTCAGGCAGAGCCTGCTCAGTGAGTACTAAACACCTTTAAAGATTGTCAATGTACCTCAATGTTGCAAGTTGCATCTTCAGATCAGGAATATGAGACTCTAAAGAGACCACCTGCTCAAACTTCCCACAGCAGTATGCTCCCTGAAAGAGCTGCTCCCTGTACACATGCATATGGCAAGATGAGCATTCAGTGGCATTCTCAATCCTGCTCACTGTTGCACTATGGAGTATAAAGTGCTAACAATTTACTTAGTTACATTTACTTTGTTTCACGCCTTCCTAGCATTGACTCTTTCTTGTTCTAACTCCAAACTTAATACAAACTGCCCTTGATACAAACTGCAATTTAGTCACACATTTCAGCTCAGAATTTGTTACAAGCCTCTGTTTCAAAGACATACACCAATCAGGGCTTACTGTAGGTTTGCAATTTATCAAACCACTACCCCTGCAGTCTCAAACCAGGGAGAAGAAAAAAAATAAGAAAAAGTTTGCTACAGGCTTCCAAATCCCACGCAATCAAAATAAATTAACCCACTGTACACTCCTTAAATTCAATAACTAATGCTAGTATACAAAGCACAACACTTTCCTTATTTTTCTAACTCCACACTTAATACAAACTGCAACAAAAACCTTGTAATTCAGTAACATTGCTCAGTGCACACATCATTTATTTAATTTTATTCAAAGCTAACTTTGCTTTTGTCGATAAACCATTTTTTAACAAGTACCTTCTTGTCGTCAAAGAAATATTGCCAGCTAAGAAATTACATGATTCGAACTGGAAACAATATGTGCATTTCACGTGCATGTACAGTAATGATGAAAGATGCATGCCCCTGTTGTTTTTAATATGTCCGATTAAAAAGAAAATAAATGGTCGCCTTAACATTTGTTTTGTATTTGAGCACTGCCTGAAGTATTTCTACAAAATTGCATAAGGAAGTAATGAATGAGAACCTTAGGCTGAAATTCATTGCAGGCTCTGTTGTTATCATTTGTGACTTAACAACTGTAGTGCTGTGCATTGCAGTGAAGTGCCTTTGAATGAAAACATTTCAAAACATTTGATTTCAAGGCAAATACTTACTATTAGTGTCTCTAAAGGTGTATTTATTCATCAGTGTTGAATTAAATTGACAAATTTAACTTTTTACTAAGCTGAATGGCTAGAACCCAGAATTATCTACATACAAAGGATCCTCTAAGTAAAGTACAAAGAATATACTTGTTGGTAAAATCTGTGTTAACCACGCATGATAAAGACATTTATTTCATGAAGATTTATATATATATATATATATATATATGATAATTATTGCCAACAAATAAATGAAAAGCTCATAAATAAAGTAATGTAAAGCAGACATGCTGAGGTTTTTTCTTTATTTTATCAATTATAATTATTGACACGAAACAGTTGAATAAATAAGATGATCAATAAAAGCAATGAAAAGAGCAATGAAAAGTTATACGGATGTAGCATCATTTACGTTTTGGCGCGGCCTCAATTTAGAGCGGATGGAGCGCAGCCAAAGTGCGGCCACCTCATGGTTTACCACTGTCACAGCCCAGATGTGAGTGAATTTCCAAAAATGATTAATGCAGCAGGAGTCCCTGCTTCTGTATGTGACTCAGGCAGCGTTAATCCTACCGGGCCACAACCAGTCTAAGAGCTGCACAGAGATTAGAGAAGCAGTTTCTCTCTCTGTGTATTCCCGCGTAGCATTATAGCAGAACTCTATTTCAATCTATTTATATCTATTTTTGATTACTAGAAGGAAGCTCTCTAGAGGCTGGGGACACAAGTTCTTAGCCTGAGGCCCCAGTACCTCCGCTGCACGCGCGCCCGCGAGACTGGCGGCGCGTGCAGCCAATTCCCCGGTCTGCAGGGAGCTGCAGACCAAAAGACCGGGGGGAGGGGGGGGGGCATGGCGAGGGAGTGACGGGGGCACGGCCATGACATCACCCGGCAGGTTCGCCCTCATTGGCTGAACCACCGGGGGCGTGGCTTAGCGCTCTGTAGCGAGTTCTGCTCTCAATTCTATTGAGAGCAGGAGCAACTCGCGCCACAGCGCTGCAGCCACCCCTCGCACCGGGCCCGGCGGCATTGAGGGGAGGGCTCTCGTCCCTGCAGTGTCCGCCACAGCGGGCGCTGCAGTAGCCAGCGGGGACCAGCCCTAACTCTAGTTTACGAACAGATCCCACTAAATCATTCCTTTATGAATTTAAGGAATTTTTATAAACGGGAGAAATTCTAAATATCCTCAAAGACACTGAGTATAATTTTATTTTCTATAGTTATCAAGTTGTGCCCATATTCCACAATGTCCCAAAGATCCATAAAGCCTTAGTGGGTAGCAGGAGTGGTTAACCCTTTCATTACCTTAACGGTTACTACCACTAAGGTCACCAACCCTGGGGCAACTACTCCTTTCACCCTCACCCCCTCTATCCCCAATAAACCAGGTGCTCTGGCTTAACCACTACATTACCTTAGCGGCTAGCCACTAAGGTAATGAAGCTGCTTTTATTTTATTTTAAAAACATATTATTGTTGCAGGGGTTCTCCAGACTTGAAACACATTAATTTCAAGTCTGGGGACCCAATGCTTCCCGAAATACAGGCCCTGGTATGGGTACTGGTATCCCAGCCATGTTTAAATTCTCCTACATCATGGCCCATGTGATCGGGAGATTTAAATAAAGCGGGGGGATACTGTATCTCTGGAAGCAGGGGGCCCCATGATCACTTGTTAAAGGCACACAGATAAGTGACTGATTCAGTCTATTCTTACTGCATGTCTCTTACAGACAGGAGCAGTCTGGTAGGATTCATACAGTGCAAGTCCCATTCAAATGCAGGGACCCCTGCTGTATTAATCCGATGGGCCATTAAGTCTAATAACTTGCACTGCATGGCGCAGCTTGGGTTCAACAGCGGAAGTGCCAGGCTGAAGTAACGGAATCTGAGACTCCCTCAGTAGTGGAGAGACATTCAAGAACTTTGGTCTGTACAGCAGGTGTAAGGTCAGGGGTTAAAAAAGTTAATTTGTGTGTAATCAGCATAGAGGTGATATTTGAACCCAAAAGATATGTGATTAGTTCAGCTATGGAGAGTGTGTAAAGAGAAAAGAGAAGAGGTCCCAGGAAAGAGCCATGGGGTACCCTGACAGAGTGATTGAAAGAGGAGGAGGTGTTCGCAAAAGAGACACTGAACTAACAATGGGAGAGAGAGGAGATCCAGACTTGAGCTTTGTTATGGATATCAAGAGTATAGAGAATGTGAAGGAGAAGAGGGTGGTCCACAGTATAAACTGCTGCTGAGAGGTTGAGTAATATCAGTAGAGTGTAGTGACTTTTGTCCTTGGCAGTATGGAGGTTATTTATTATTTTAGTGAGAACTGTTTCAATGAAGTGAGCAGTGCGGAAGCTAGATTGTTGAGGGTCTAGAAGAGAATAGGTGGTAAGAAAATGGAGCAAGAAAGAGAACATAAGATGCTCAAGGAGTTTAGAGGCAAACGGCAGGAGGGAAACTGGACGATAGTTAGAAAGACAGGTAGGGCTTGCTATTTTTGGGTAATGGTATAACCAGTGTTCGACAAACCTATACATTTGCTCACCCCGCGCGAGTGGATTTAACCCCCGGGCGAGTAAATATTGGTCCAAGAAGCACACGTTTGGTACTAGGTGGCGAGTAGATTTTTTTGTGTGGCGAGTAGATTTTTTGGTGATTTGTCAACCACTGGGTATAACTGTTGCATGTTTGAAGGAGGAGGGAAAGGTACCAAAGTAGAGGGAGCACTTTAAAATGTGTGTGAGTGTAGGGATTATAGTAGCAACAAAAGGTTTTTTAGGAAATTTGGAGGGAATGGGGTCAAGAGGGCAAGTGGTAGAGGGAGAATAGGAGATAAGCAATGATAAATCCTCCTCAGTGACAGCGTAAAAAGAGTTGAGGAAGGCAGGAGGAGAGTTAGGAAGCTGTGTAGGATGGGAGGAGGATACAGGGGGGATGTCCTGACATATGGATTCCATCTTTTCCTTGAAATAGTCAGCAAAGTCCAGAGATGAAAAGGAGGAAGAAAAACAGGCAGCAGAGGATGGTCTGAGTAGGGAGTCAAAGACAGAGAAGAGTTGGTGTGGGTTAGACTTGTGCATGTTTATTAGTGAAGAAAGTATGTTTGTTTAGCCTGGCAGAGTTAAAATGGAATAACATAAATTTGTAGTGAAAGAAGTCTGCAAGAGTGTGAGATTTTACTCCTGAGGCATTAAGAGGAATGAGTGCAGAAACACAGCATGTGTGTGTGGCAATTTAGCCAGGGGTTGGGGTTAGAAAGGTGAGAATGGCAGAGAGAAAGATGGGCATGGAGATCAAGAGAGGAGGATATAGCAAATATGTAGTTCCTGACCAGGTTTTCAGGGTCTGGAGCAGAGCAGAGCTGAGAAAGTAGAGGGAGGAGCGCAAAGTAGAGAATGCTATTGACCCCCTGGTCGCGGGTGGCTTTGCGCCATGGGGTGTGGATGAAGAAGCAGCTGCGGCTGCTGAATGGGCTGTCCCTGGGCACACTGCACTTCTCGCTACATGGGGAGCAAGGGGTTAGCACAGTGGAGCGGGTACAGCTCCTGACAGTAGTGCTCGGTAAAACCCACAGCTCTCACCTTGTAAACAGGGAACAGGAGCTTCCCCGGGCAGATCATCACAGCTTCAGTAAGTTCGTGGATAGCACCGATGACATCGATGCATTTTTAAATGACTTCGAGATGCAGGGTTCCCGGTTCCGAATTCCAAGGAGGGACTGTGTGGTCAGACTGTGACCACTGTTATCAGGGAGAGCCAAGCGGACTGTGCAGGGTATTCCAGGCGTGGATACCGATGACTACGGTCATATTAAGAGCAAACTGCTAACCCAGTACTCCCTGACCCTAGAATTATACAGAGGCAAGTTCCGGATGGGGAGAGTACTCCCCGGGGAGTCATTCAGTGACAATGCCGGCCGTATGGCCTTACACGGGACTCAGTGGGTGGAGGGGAACAGGGTTACAAAATTCCATACCCTACTGGACTTATTCTTCCAGGAGTAGTTGCTGCAGCAGCTCCCCACGGATGTGAGGGCATGGGTCTTTGACCACAAACCTCAGACCCATGAGGAGGCTGCGGAGATGGCTGATGAATATGTTGGCAGCAGGTTTGCAATGGAGGATCCAGCAGCTCCCAAAGGAATGGCCCACATGGCCAAGGGAGCTAAAACTTCCCCTCAATGGACACACAAACCTGCAGCAGCAGTAAACGCACCCAAGACTGCAGAGTTCAAACATGAGAGGAGGTGTTTTACCTGCAATAAGGTCAGTCATCTCAGGCCAGACTGTTCGGACCAGGACCGGTTCAAGGGACCCCATCAGTGGCAACAATCACTAGCTGCGAGGCCGGTTGCCCGTGTGGGACTGGCACACACAAAGGAGCCAACGACAGCTGTGGAACCAGCCCACAGAGGGATGACCAGCGGAAAAACTGCACTTTACACCTCGAGACCAGCAACGGAGATCGGGGGACATCAGGTTGCTCCAATCGGTATGCAGCGAACGATGTCAGGCAGAAGCATCTGCGGAGGGTGACCATCGGAGACCGGAAGGCAGACGGCTTGCTAGACTCCTGTGCCACTGTGACTCTGGTTCGCCCTGATATGGTGCGGCCATAGAATTTGCTCCCGGGCACTGGGATGCAATTGACCATGCCAGATGGAGGAATGTGTTACCGGTAATAGAGGAACCCTTTCAGCGGGTAGCTATGGACCTCGTGGGACCCCTCATGGTTCCCAGCTGGTCAGGGAAGAGCTACATCCTCACGGTGGTGGATTTTGCCACCCAGTACCCTGAGGCTGTAGCGCTTGCCACTATTGATGCTAGGGCAGTAGATAAGGCTCTGTTAACCATTTTTTCTAGGGTAGGTTTCCCTAGTGAGATTCTAACTGATCAGGGGTCGCAATTAATGAGTGTATTGATCCAGTGTCTCTGGGATGCGTGCAGGGTGAAGCATCAGCACACGACCCCTTACCACCCCCAGACCAACGGATTATGTGAGAGGTTCAATGGGACCCTGAAGCAGATGCTTAAGATATTTATACAGGCAGAGGGAAAAGACTGGGAGGTTCACCTGCAGCACTTGCTGTTTGTGTACAGAGAGGTACCGCAAGAATCTACAGGCTTCTTCTCACCCTTTGAGCTGCTATATGGTCACAGGGTATAGGGACCTCTGGACTTATTCCGTGAGGGGTGGGAGGAGGAGACTACCAATACTGATGCTTCTGTGCTTTAGTATGTAATAGATCTCAGAGACTGGCTAGAAATGCTTATGGGGTTGGCACAGGACAACCTTAGGGCTGCTCAGAAAAAGCAGAAGACTTGGTATGATCAGAATGCATGTAGCAGAGAATTCATCCCAGGACAGCAAGTGCTTGTTCTCAAGCCCATTCGGGAGAACAAATTAATGGCTGCCTGGTCGGGACCGGTACTACGAAAGGTGAATGAGTCCAACTATGTTGTACAGGTAGATGCTGAGACAGGAAGAAATAAAACTTATCATATCAACATGCTCAAAAAGTACATATCACCCAGTGTGGCATCAGTGCTGGCCATTTGTAGCCCACCGATGGGGGATCCAGCGAGAAATGCTCTGCATGATCTCCGGGGGAGACTAGGCAGGGGGGTACAGTAGAGCAGGTTGAGGTAGGGTCTCAGCTGAGTGTCAGACAGAGGGCAGAGGCCAGGGCTATGCTAGAGAAGTATAGGGCTCTGTTCTCAGACAAGCCAGGGAAGACACACATTACAGATTACAGATCACCCAGTGCTTACAGGGGATCTGGGACCTCTGCATAAGCACGCTTATAGAGTGTCAGCAGAGATTAAGGGCAGCGGGAGGTAGAAGAGATGCTGGCCCTAGGGATAATTGTACAGTTCCAGAGTCCTTGGGCTTGTCCGGTAGTCCTGGTACCTAAGAAGGATGGGACCACCCGGTTCTGTGTGGACTACCGGCAGCTCAATGCGGGCACAGTGTCAGATGCCTACCCCATGCCCTGCATGGATGAGTTGTTAGTTGAACTCGCGGGGGCAAGGTATCTGACGACAATGGATCTCAGTAAAGGTCCAGATCCACTTGACCCAGGAGGCTAGGGAGAAGTTGGCATTTATTACCCCAAGTGGCCTCTATGAATTCCTTGTGATGCCATTCGGGATGAAAAATGCACTGGACACCTTCCAACGCCTGGTCAATCACTTGCTGGAGGGTATGGAAGGGTTTGCAACGGCATACTGTTAGGATCTCTGTGCCTCTGCACCGCCAGTGCAACTCTCAGACCACCCAGGGCATGCAGTGGAACTTCCCCCTACCTGCAGTCACCCCCGCGGGCCGTCAGCTAGGATATCACCGCGGTCCCGCTTCCCTCCGCCGCTCCACCGCTCCGCCGCTCCGCCGCTCCGCCGCTCCGCGCTCCGCCGCTCCTCCTTCTCCTCGGCGGGAGAGAAGGTCCTTCCGTCCCACGCGCGCGCGTGCTCCTCCCTCCGTCACGGCCCGCGTGCACTCCTTGCTTACAGGGCACATGCCTGCACCTGTCCCTTATCCTCCACTCCTGCTGGCAGTCTCCGCCCCCCTACGCCGCACAGACACTTCCTGAGTTCTTTAGTGATCACCTGTGCACCTTCAGCTGCACCTATACTGAGCAGCTTACTGCAGTCCTCCTGTTCCGCCCCCCACCCGATTGGTCTCCCTTACCTTATCAGGCATCCCTGAGCCCTCACTCTTCGCTCAACATACTTACTGCATGGAGCTAATGTGCTATTCTCTCAGTGATTCCACAGATTCAGACACAGCTAGTACGACTACCCTCTTTGGCTCTCGACCTCGGCTCACCTCAGACTTCGTATTCTCTGGCACCCCTCGATCACGGCTTGGACCCCGACTCTTCTCCTCTTTCCACTTCCTGACCTCGGCAAGGCTTCCACGATTCTACTCCAATCTCAGGCCTGGCAACGCTTTACTCCACACTCCGGACGCGCTCCCTTTGCTGTGGGCATGGGTATCCTTACTAACCCCTTCAGCACAGGGGACGGGTCTGGTCTGCGGGCAGCACCGGCGTAACACATACCTGGATGACATTGCTTTCTTTGGTAACTCGTGGGACTCACATTTGGTGCATGTTGCTGCAGTGCTAGCCAGGATTAGGGAAATGGGACTCACGTTGAAACCCACCAAGTGCTTAGTAGGGATGGCAGAAGTACTGTACCTAGGGCACCGGGTGGGTGGTGGGCATCTTAAGCCAGAACCAGCTAAGGTGGAAGCTGTAGTGAAGTGGCCTGTTCCCAAAACCAAGAAACAAGTTATGGTTTTCCTAGGCACCGCAGGCTACTATAGAAAGTTTGTTCCCAAGTATAGTGCCATTGCCAAATCCCTGACTGACTTGACCCAGAAGCGACAGTCGGTGCTGGTAGTCTGGTCTCCTGCCTGTGAGGTATCCTTTCAGGCATTGAAGACTGCACTGGCCAGTGCCCCCATTCTTCTATGGCTGACCTTTTACTGCGATTACAGACCACCTTCTCCTAATTTGGTTACAGAGGGTGTTGAGGGAAAATGCTAAACTCTTGCGCTGTAACGGGCGTGCTCGCCACAAACCGGGACCGGACCGCGGGGCTGAGGTGGGGATGTGAATACACCGACCTTAGGCTGCGTAGCCAGTTCTGGATTGTGCAGTTCAGGGTCGTTCATAGCAGGGTCAGGGTTGGAGACAGTAGCAACATCGATATACAAGCAGGGGTTCGGCAACGGTAAGTCAGATGCGCTCCACTTCAGCGTAGGAGCAGCAGCAACGCAGGAGTGGCCTCTGCATGAGGAGCGGGAATAGCCCATAGTACCGGTCACCACAAAGGGAGAAGGCAAACCGGACTAGCACACCGCAGGGCGGCACTGGCAAACCAGTGCTTCAGCTTAGGAGTCCAAAACAGGCCTCTGCGAGGAGAGAGCAGATGACCTCAGGACTCACAAGGCAGGCCTCTGCTATGGGAAAAGGCAGCAGGCCTCAGAGAACCGGGAGCTGAAGGATTACGCTGGGGATCCAATGCTTCAGCACAGGAAACAGGACATGGCCTCTGCAATGGAGGTACACAGCAGGCCCCAGGAACCAGGAACAGGGAACATGAACCAGGAACCAGATCTAGGAACAATGAAACAAGAACAGGACGGCCAAACAGGTAGCTTGTGGCAAACACAGTTACATTCTATGACAAAGGACTATGCTCGGCACTGAGGCAATATAAGCGAGCAGTATAAGAAGGCCAGCGGGCAAATCCCAGGAGGGAGGTGTGAGGGCATTCCTCCAATGAGAGAGCATCGATGCAGGACTGAAGTAATTGCCAGCACAGGTGGATGTGAGGGGAGGTTGTCTGTAAACAGCACAGTTCTGTAAGGAAAGGGTTTCCACCAAACCCAGGAACGGATTCCTTACAACCAACCAGCACAAGAAGGGAAGCGAGCATGGAAATACTGATGGCCTTTCCCGCTAGGACAGCCCTCAGGACATACTAACTTCAAGATCTGGCAGGTCAGCCCAGCCACCGGACAAGGTGGTCAGGGCAGTCCCTGCGCTTTGAGTGGGGGAGGTGTGACGAAAACAAGGGTAATCAGGCCTAAATAAAGGTATTATACCCGGCTGATTATCCCCCAACTCGCATAGGGAATTAAGGGGTTAAATGTAACGGATCGGGGGACTCGCTCTTCCCAGCGTGTCCCCGTCACCTTGGTTCCTTCGGCTAACCCTCTCCTTTCCTTGCCTTCCCGGTCTCTGCCTCATTCCCTCGCGGCGCGGTCACGCTCCCCTTTGCGCTATACGCGCATGCGCGGTCCCCTCACTGTGTGCGCGCGTTCCCCGGTCTCCCATCAGGGGACTCACGCCCCTCGGCATACCTCCATCTCCCTACCTGGTTCCGCCACTCCTTCCCCCTCTCATACTCACCAGCCGAGTATCTCCTCCGCGATACTTCCTCCACGCTCTGATACTCGCGCGTCGCGCGTGCGCGACTGTGTTACAGAGGGCGCGCGCACCCGCTCTACTTACCAATACTTCCCAGGTACTGACTCCGCCCCCCGGAGCTTGCAGGCCATTACCCTAGATTACCTCCCTGTCTTCTCCCCTGCTCTCTCACACCTATCTCTGCAAGCTCCCAGTCAAACCCCTGCTCCACCCCTTCCTGCTATTTGTCCTTCCTCCTTTATAACCCCAGTCTGTCCTCTCTTTCCTTGCTCTGCATAGCTTTCCTGTAGCTCCTGTATGTGCAATGTCTATGCCCAGCTCCCTTATCTGTTTCAGCTCTGGTTACTGTCCCTGCCCCTGTTTGGATTCCCTTGGTTTGAACTTGAACTCTGCTTTGGACTTTGACTATGCTGCCTTCTCCTGCCCTTGAACTCTTGTTTTTGGACATCACTACGCTGCTCTCTCCAATCCCTGGACTCTGGCTCTTGGACAATACCTTCCGACCTCTGGCGCCCCGGACTCAGCAAGTATAACGTTAACCTTTACTCACCAGGACCGGCAACGCAACTACCACACTCCGGCACGCCCTCACTGCTGTGGGTGCGTGTTATACCCTTACCCACCTCAGTACTGGGGACTGGCCAGGTCTACGTGCATACAGGCGTTACATTAAAATTGTTTGCAATGCACTGCTGTCTTTGCCCTGTCCAAGCCTTCTTAACCCCCATTTGCTGGCTATTCCCTGCCTGCTGTAATGGAAGTGAATGTAAGGCCTTCTATATTGTATTGTGACACAAGATGGAGTATTGTATCAATATTTCTTTGAACTGATAATCCAGCATAGAGCGCTCTCCCTCTTCCCCCCCCCCCCGCAGACACACAAGGCTAAAGTATTTCTACTTCTTTTTTTTTTCAAACATTTTTATTAGGGAATAATCAGGATTGCAGGCATATAACAAGTCATAGCATCCTAATACAAAATGTTTTTTTCTGAATTTAGGATAGGAAAGGGTATCGCCAAGAGAGGCATGAACTCTGGGCCACATAGTGGCCTAGCAATGGTGAGGTCTGAAAAAGAGAGGGAAATAGGAGGGGGGGGGGAGGCAGAGGGAGGTGTATTTCCCTTCCCCAACTTGCTGCGAGCCATCTATTAGTATAGACAACAACATTCTCTGCTCGACGACCATTTATGCGTGTTCCCGGACTGGATCAATGACCCATCCAGTGTTCCCAGACCTTACAATGTTCCTCAGTTTTGCGCTTGAGGAATGTTGTTAGTCTCTCCATTAACATCACTTCATCCACTCTTCTCTTAACCATCTGCTTGGAGGGGGGGGTGAGTGACGTTTTTTCCAGGAGAACGCCACAGCGCACCTTGCCGCTGTAAGAATGAAGGAGATTAATTTCCTAACTGGGTGGTCAATTTCCTCTATTGGCCTGCCCAGTAGGTAGGTCAGTGGCTCAGTTGGGATAGTGAGGCCGGTTACCTCTTGAATTAAAATTTGTATTGTGAGCCAAAAATTCTGCATTTTTGGGCATGTCCACCAAATGTGGGCCATGTCGCCTCTCTGTCCACAGCCTCTCCAGCATAAATTTGAGGCCAGGAGGTAAATTTGCTTTAATCTTACTGGGGTACTGCACCGACACACTTTATTCGAGCAAATACCCAGTATGTACCTGGCAGATACCTGGAATGCGCCGCTCCTCACCTCTGACAAGCCCCGTTGCGTTTGCCTTCCCAGCCTGGGTTCATGCCTGGCTGACGGGCGGCTGATCTGTTAAATTATAATGATTAGGATTTAATAGGCTGCAATGCTTCGCGTGTCTACCAGATGGCATAAATTCATGAATTGTAACGCAGTATATATATACTGTGCAGTATTGCAGCCAGCAGGAATAAAATGCTTCAATCCCTGCCTGGAAATAACCCAATGCACTCGGGCAGAAAACAGTCACAAACCTCAATACACCCGGGTATACCCGAATTCGTGGGACTAGCCGAGCTCGAATAAAGTGTGTCGCCAGTGTAAGATACCAGTGAAACATGATTTTATAAATATTCTCTTTCGTTGTGGTACAAATGGAAGTTCCTGAAGCGGAGTCCCAAATATCTTCCCAGTCTTCTCTGTCTATATCTATATTCAATTCCACCGCCCACTTGAACATATAGTCATGCGTGGAGGGGCCCGCTGTTATCTCCATTCCAGCATATATTTTAGAAATTAAACCTTTTTGATGGGTGTCAGTCTGGCACAACATCTCAAAGTTTGTGAGAGGGGGGAACTCAAATTTTGGGACATCTTTTGAAGAAAGTGCCGAATTTGGAGATACTTAAATGGGCCAAGTTCTGGGGCCTCATATTTGGTGCGTAGATCTTGAAAGCTCAGCAGCCTTCCACCGCTCAGTAGGTCAGTGATCACCCTGATCCCCCTTAATCTAAATTGTTCAAACTGTTTTGGTTCACACCCTGGGGGAAACCTAGGGTTGTTATGGATCGGAGTAAGCTGTGAACATGGGGACGAGAGTTTGAACTTGGTTTTGCATTTCAACCAGACTTCCCAAATGTGCCTCATCGCACTGAGCTCAAATTTGTGTGTCGATCTATCTCCTCTATCCATACTCCAAAAGCAGGGAGGCAGGCAAAGAAGGCGTTTTGGCATAGTGGCATTCGATATCTATCCAACAGTAATGGTCTGGATCTGCGTTCCACACTACGGCTTGTCTCAGTTGGGCAGCTTAGTAATATTTTAAGATATCTGGTACCCCCAGGCCTCCTCTCCCCCTCGGTGACAGAAGGACTGACCTAGCGACCCTGGGTCTTCTGCCCTTCCAAATAAAATTAAACAAACTGTTCTGGATGTTTTTTAGTTCAGAGCCAGGAACATGGATCGGGAGTGTCTGGAAGAAGTACTGTTGCGGCCCCTTTTATTCTCCAAGATCCCCGAAAAAATTTGGGGATGTTTTCCGTTTGTCACGCACTTCAGCCGCATTCAGCTGTATTCATTGGCACAGCGCTAATAGCGCTAAACAATGAAAACACCCGCGGCGCCTAAAACGTCCGAAAACATGCCGCATCTGCCCGCGATTTTAAAAATCGCGGGGAAACGGCCGCAGGAGGCTAAAGGCGGCTGCCACTGTATAGCAATCTAGGGAGTATATTCATTTTTACCGAGATCATCCTCCCGATCCATGAGATCTGATAACCTTCCCATTTATCTAGAATTTTTTTAATTTTTCCGAACAAGGTCGGGTAATTGTATCGATATAGTGAGTGGTAGTTTCCTGATACATTCACTCCCAAATATTTAATGTAGAAGGATCTCCATCTGTAGTTGAAGTTTAATTTAAGCAGTTTAGCTTCTGACTCTGGCACATTTAGGTTTAGGGCTTCAGATTTATCGTTATAAATTTTATAGTCTGAAATTTTGCTGAAATCTAACCATTCTTTATGGAGATTGGGAAGGGATGTCTGAGGGTGAGTTAGGTTTAGAATAATATCATTGGCAAATAGCGAGATTTTATAATTTGTTTCGCCAATTGGTACGCCCTGAATATTTGCGCTATCGCGGATTTTGGCCGCTAGGGGCTCGATCGTCAGTGCGAAGAGGAGCGGGGACAGGGGGCACCCCTGTCTTGTACCATTTTTAATTTCAAACTTCTTTGCTGTACCTCCCGGGAGTTTGATCACCGCAGAAGGATTTTGGTAGAGTGCCCGGACCCCCTCGAGAAACGGGTCTCTGAAGCCAAATTTCTGCATAGTTTTATCAAGGAATAGCCAATCGATTCTGTCAAACGCCTTCTCTGCATCTAAACTCAGAAGAACCGCCTTGGTGTTTGTGAGGTTAATATGATCTACTAAATGTATTATTTTGCGGGTATTATCCGAGGCTTGGCGGCCCGAGACAAACCCAACCTGGTCGATTTCTACTTCTTATCAACACCTCTCCCAAACCATTCATTTGTAATGGGTGGATTTCTGGCTCAGTTTAATAGTTTAATTTTCCCGAGTGTGTTCTCACATTTCTGCGCATATGTGTATTTCTCTTTGGAACCTTATTGAAACACATATTTCTACTTCTTATCGACACCTCTCCCAAACTATTCATTTGTATTTATTTGTATTGGCGAGAATGATTCCTCCATCCACCCCCAAACCCCGAAGCTATTCATTAAAATCTTTGAGGCTTTGTTTATGGTAACGCATGTGCACATGTGATAATCCCTTCTCGAATTACTCATCCACGCACATACTGGTAACAAGAGCATTTCAAGTGTAACGGTTTTACGGGCCCCCACCCAATCTCACATTGGCCCCTGTGGTCTACTGGCCCCATTACATGTCTGTGTGATGTGTGGTGCACCTGCTGGCAACAGGACTCCTGAGTCTCCCGCTTGGTTGGTATGGGGAATATCACCATGACAGGCGTCTGAGGTAGTGTGCTTGGAGTCCTACTCACATTCGGTTACAGCGCCTCCACCACATCAGGATCTCTGCGGCTGCAGGGGAAGTATCTGATGGGGAACTCCTCTCAGGTGCATCCTTCTGTGGAATAACTTCACTCTCACACAGAAGGGATCTTTGGAACCAGGGCATCTTTATTGGCATCTCCATAGGCAGACTGCCCCTCATCGCGGTCGTGCTTAGCCTCTAATCTTGTTGAGTTACCCCCCTTCCAAAGGTTCCTCCTGTCTTAATAGAGTTGGTCCACCTCTCCCCTGAGGGAGATCACCATCTGTGCCAGGTCCCTGGTCACAGTGTGTAGTTAGCTTGCACTTGACTCTGACAGCCTTTATCTGCTGCAGACACTTCTTGTTAACACCACTAGAACTAGAACAGAACTCCTAACTTTTGGCAGTTCTGTGTCTTATATAGACTCCAGAAACAGACACACCTTTGTGTCACTAACAGTGGAAGCATGTTGTCACTTCCTTTGTTACATATGACACCTCACCAGGGTTTGAGGGCAAACCTCCATGATTGTTGCTGGCAACCCTGCATACTTACCAGGCTTACTGCCAGCATGAAAAAGAGATGTAAACCATTTTACACATGGCTACACAAGTTTAAGGGCCTTACAACGTGAATAGAAATGTTTATCCACACATTCCCAAATTTAATATGTTAATCTGATAAGCCATTCTGGCAACTAGTGTAGCCCACCCTTAACCACTTCAAATACAAACCCACCCCTTCTTGAAGAATCCCCCCCACACATTCAAAGTGAATTTAATTAAAGTTAAAAGAAAAAGAAAAAGACATAGGGGGTCATGCACTAAGTGGCGGAAAATTGCTTTCGCCAGGGGTTTGAATTCGCCATGTTTTTGGCGTGTTGCCCTCGCTGTATACAGGAAGGGCCGAATTCCTGGCGAATCACAGCGAGAGCAACATTACCAAACATGGTGAGTAACCGGTGGTGAGACAGTCTGCCTGGCGAGAAGCTACCGAGAAGCTGTCCTCTGCCGAGATGTGTCTGCAGTAGAGAGAGATCCGCCACTCTCTTGGCGCAAACATCGGCAACATTAAAAAATATTTTAAATACAATTTTATTCATAGTGTACATGTGCAGGGCGTCTCCGGAGATGAACCGCATTGGTTTCACGTCCAGGGACCCCTGCTTCCCGAGATACAGGCCACGTTATGAGGTGCCGGTATCCCTCTGCATTTAAATGTCCTGATCACGTGACCGCAGAATGTAAACAAAGCAGAGGGATACCGGCACCCCATAAAGGGGCCTGTATCTCTTGAAGCAGGGGTCCCCGGACCTAAAACCAAAGCGGTTCAGCTCCGGAGACCCTCTGCACATCTACACTATGAATAAAACACCCATATCAATAAACAATCATTCCTTACCTTTGCGGCAATCTGCTATGGTAACGAAGCAGCATGAATGTATTTTTAATTATAGTGTACTGTGTGCAGGGGGTCCCCTGAGCTGAACCGCATTGATTTGAGGATCAGAGACCCCCTGCTTCCCGAGTTACAGGCCCCAGTATGTGTCATCGGGTGCCAGTGTCGCCACCATCTTTATAGCGTCCCATACGCGACGTGCCCGCTATAAAGATGGCGGCGACACTGGCACCGATGCCCCAAACCGGGGCCTGCAACTCGGGAAGCAGGGGGTCCCTGAGCCACAAATTAATGCGGTTCAGCTCAGGAGACACCCTGCTCCCACACAATATTATTAAAATACATTAATGCTGCTTCATTACCATAGCGGATATCCGCTAATTCAATGAAGGGGTTAAGGCATAATAGCATGTTTATTGGGGACAATTGTCCCCAATAAACATTGCAATAAACAACATACACCCCCTGTGCCCCCAACAACCCCTATACCCCCAGTACATATATTACATTTTTGGGATGCACAGCAATGATACTATAGGCCGGCGGTGACCCTCGGGTGTTCCCCGCAGGCCTGCAGTACCAATTCTGTTCCCTCCCAAAAAAAATTAAACAGCACATAAATACTTTTCAATAATACCCCCCCCTCCCCCCAACAAAAACAGTATAGTAATGTGCAAAATAACTATTATCCAGATATGGATAATAGATTATTTGCCCATTATGAAACACATAAAACATGCATAAATAAAAACATGAAATTTTAATCTGAAAATCACCACATTGCATCTTACAAACAAACCAGCTGCTAGACAAATGTATATCAAATGTCACACAATTGCATTGAGTGTGTACATGATGCAATTAATCTGTGCATCATGTAACACTATGCAAAATCAATTTCAAAATAAAAAACACTATGAACAATATACAATGCCAGCCACAAAATCAAATAGAAACTAAGAAGTAAACATAAATATATTTACCATCAATCAATCCATTTCCTAAATCAATTACAATACAATACAAATCAATGATACAATTCACTATTCAATTCCTAAATACAAACCAATGAGAAAATAATTCTACTTAAAAGTAACCACCATCATACAAATCTAACTACCAGAAATAAGTCATTATTCAAAAGCAAGACCCTGAAATATACTCCCGCAAAGAGCAATAAAAATGACATTTAACTAAATAGATAGTAACTAAATAAACTATCATTTAACATTTAAATTTAAACATTTAAGACATTTAACTAAATAAATAGTAGACTAACTAAATAAATAGTAGGGGAAATGTATGAACCCGGCTGTTGAATCATGCTTGCTCGATATAAAGCTGGTCACAAAGGTATAGAGGTACACACCTGGCAAGGAAGGTCTACTATATTCAATAAAAAATAAACAAAACGGGATAGAAATGTTAACTGATAAAAAAAAAAAAAAGTTGATTTGTTGAGCGGGCCCGCCGCCTGGGGCCGCAGTACGGCCATTACACACCCAAGGTTATGGGTGTGGGATTAGCGCTACTGCGCAACCGCAGAGAAAGTTCGTTCACGTCCAGTGAACACACAAATCCAGGCTATGTTAGTCACCTGGATTATCCTATATATGTTGTTTTATTTTTGATGTTTACATGTTTGAATGTTGTCATTACTGTACGAGGTGCAGGGATACCCTCCAGGCCGACCCTCAAGGGAAACCAGAAAATGAATCCACTAGAGAAGAAGACCTGACACCCAGGTAAAAACAAATGACACTAACACTAATATCGCATAACACCAAGGGATTGAACAATGTAGTAAAAAGGAAGCTAGCCATGACAGAATATAAAAGACTATCAGGGGACATAATATTCCTACAAGAAACGCACTTCACTGCTGGCTCCACCCCCACGTATTGGGACAAATTATACCCCCAGATATACACAGCTTCGGCAAAGGACGAAAAGAAAAGAGGGGTGGCCATACTCCTAGCAAGGAACTCTCCATTTAAGGTAGACAGGGTAAGAAGGGACCCAGAAGGACGGTACCTAATAATCACGGGGAGCATAGAAGATACACAAATAACCCTAGTTACTGTGTACGCACCAAATGAAAATAAGAGAATATTTTTCACAAAATTGTTTCGACTGCTGGGCACAACCTCCCGGGGCCGCCTGGTCATGGCGGGAGATTTTAATATAGCCTTAAATGAAAAACAAGACAGATCTAAACCTGCCCTAGCTAAGACAATGGCTGCCCGAAAGGGGGAGAAAAAAACCCTAAGAGAGGGACTTAAAGAGTTTGATTTAAGGGATGCATGGAAGGAGATGAATCCGCAGAAAAGGGACTTCTCTTTCTATTCAGCCCCCCACAAAGTATACACAAGGATAGACTACATATTTGTAGATTCCTTACTGATCCCAAAGATTACAAAGGCTACAATTCACCCTATTACTTGGTCAGATCATGGTCCAGTTGAAGTGCACATTGACGACATACATAAGAAACCAAGTAAAGGGACATGGAGACTAAACGAGTCTCTATTAAAGATGCCAGAAGTCATAGTTGAGATCAGTAACGAGGCCTCCAATTACTTCCGAATAAACGAAGGTAGCGTGAACTCACCCTATATCCTTTGGGAGGCCCATAAGGCAGTGGTGAGAGGAAAACTTATCAGCGTCGCATCGCATAGAAAGAGGGAGAGACAGAAACAAACAACAAGCCTGCAAGAAAAGATAAAGACCCTAGAGGAGGCACATAAAGTAAATCATAGCATAGCCATGGAGACCGAATTGCGGGACCTCAGAGGGAAACTAAATTTACTACTTACTGATAAAGCTGAAAAGGCCATAGCATGGACAAAACAAAAATTCTACGAGAAGGCCAATAAGGCTGACACAATGCTGGCCACAAGATTGAGGAAGGATAGAATGCAATCTAGAATACATAGCATTAGAAGAAAAGATGGGGTGTGCACAACAAACCCACAGACAATAGCTAATGAATTCACCACATATTACAAAGAGCTATACAATGGAGATAAAGTAGATAAAGGGAACACCACCAAGAAAAATCAGAGAGCTTTTCTCAGAAAAATAAATTTGCCTAAACTCACAGAACAGGATATAACAACACTATCCCAGCCAATTACGTCGACAGAGGTTTTAGAAACAATAACGGGGTTGAAGAACTCCATGGCCCCGGGACCAGATGGTCTATCCAATATTTACTATAAAAAATTGGCCCACATATTAGCTCCCCAATTACTAAAGATATTTAACAAAGCTCTTGAGGGAGAGCAGTTTCCTCAAACGATGCTGGAATCAAAAATAATATTAATACATAAAGAGGGAAAAGACCCCACCCAATGCAAAAGCTACAGACCGATATCCTTGATCAATAACGATCTCAAAATATTTTCCAAAATATTAGCCACAAGATTGAATACGTATCTTCCGCAACTGATAGACGCAGATCAGGCTGGACTCATACGAGGTCGCCAGGCCGGGGATAATACACGAAGAACAATTGACTTAATCCAGATAGCCAAACTCGATAAAACGCCTTCGATGCTACTATCTCTAGACGCCGAAAAGGCTTTTGATCGTATTGATTGGGGATATATGTTTGAGACACTTCGAGCATTCGGGGTAAAAGGCAAATTTATGAATGCTGTTACATCGCTATATGGAGAACCCACAGCTAAAGTATCCTATATTAATATGCAGACTGAGAAAATCAACATAAGGAATGGCACAAGACAAGGCTGCCCCCTGTCACCCCTATTGTTTGCATTGGCGATAGAACCGTTAGCAGCCCAAATCAGGGCGAACCCAGATATCGGGGGGATTAAGGTCAAACAAAAAGAATACAAACTAGCATTGTTTGCCGATGACATATTGTTAACCATTTCAAAACCCTTCACCTCGCTCCCAAACTTATTTAGTAACTTGTCAGAGTTCCAGAAACTATCGGGGTTTAAAATAAACAACGAAAAATCCGAAGCCCTAAATATAAATCTCCCTCAGGAACAACTAAAGCTAATAAAAATAAACTTTGATTTCGCGTGGAAGAAACAGGCTATAAAGTACTTGGGAATATGGTTGACTAACACACCCGACACTATATACGAGACCAACTACCCATCACTAATAAAAACGCTGAAAAAAGAATTAGAAGAATGGTCCAGATATCATATATCATGGTTGGGTAGAATAACTGCCATCAAAATGAACTTATTGCCAAGAATATTGTACCTTTTCCACACACTTTCAGTACAGGTCAGAGCCAGGGACATTCATAAGCTGCAGAAAGCTATCACAAAATTCATATGGAATAACAAAAAAGCGAGAATAAAACTGCCCACATTATATAGATCCAAACAGTCAGGAGGGCTAGCTTTGCCACACTTGTGGCAATATTATCAAGCGGCGCATGTAAGCCAACTGGTTCACTGGCATGCACATAAACGGAAGAAAAAGTGGGTGGAAATTGAGTCCGATGGGATATCTGGGTCATCCATAGAAATGATACTGTGGTTAACAAAGAAAGAAAGACCAGCACTGATGGTGCCCCTGGAATCTATCACACACTCGCTAGCCATGTGGGATTCATTGAAACTTAAACATGGGCTATCCACCAACAAATCTCAGTTGACACCACTATTTGACAATATTAGCTTTATCCCGGGCACGGAACCAACAGCGTTTAAAGAATGGTGCAAGGCAGATATCATAAGGGTAAAAGATCTATGGGCAAACAATGCTATTAAGACGTTTGAGGTAGTAAAGAGAGACTATGGCCTCCCTGATTCGGCCTTTTTTAGGTATCTTCAATTGAGGGACCACATACAGAAGACAGGTCCGTATAGCGACTTCACAACATTTGAGGATTTGTGCCTCATGGGGGAGGACAAAAAGGGCCTAATCTCTAAAGTATACAGCATACTTGCAGAAGGTAAACAGGAATTGGAGATAAAGCCCAAATGGAGGGCGAGGTGGGAGGAAGAGCTGGGAGAACTAGATCAAGAGCAGTGGGATAACATATTTGAAGGAATAGCAAAGAGCTCCACATGTGTTTTAATAAAAGAAAATGCATATAAAATGCTCCACCAATGGTACTACACCCCACTACGATTGTCCAAATTTTTTAGAAACATGTCCCCAGTGTGTACAAGGGGGTGTGGCCAGCAGGGATCATTTATACATATGTGGTGGACGTGCCCAAAGGTAACAAAGCTATGGAGAGCCACACATGATATGGCACAGACAATTCTTGGGTATGACTTCCCCCTAGACCCCTGGAAGGTACTGCTATGCAGACCAATTGAAAGCATAGAAAAAACTGACGACAAACTCCTGACACACATATATACAGCTGCCAGATGCGAAATAGCCAAAGACTGGAAACAGGAACAGCAGCAGGCCATACACGCTGTAAAAGCGAGATTATGGAGGATCTGTCTTATAGAAAAACTGACGGGGATACAAAACGACACAGTACAGAAATACATAGACGTCTGGGAACCGTGGAGAACCTATATAGGAAATAGATATCTTTCAAGAGCTACTCTCCAGTCCTGAAAACCAAAAAATAGGTGGGGTAAAAACACACTAGCTAGGGAAATTAATAATAAAAAAAAAAATATATATAACAATAAGTAACAAGAGCTTCACTATTGAGACAACCCTGGTGTGATAGGAATCGTAATTATATAAAATGCAGAGGTGAGCCTGGAGGGTATCCAGTATCCAGTTTCGGATACTCTACAAATGCATGGAGGTTAAGCCGGTATGACAACAAAAGAAATGAATATTCTAAAAGCAATGACATTTCCTTCTTTTTCTTTTTCCCCTTTTAAGTCTTTTGAGTTAATTTTCTGTATTCACTACTTTAAACGCTGTAAAAACAGTGATGTCATTATTGTCTCCCCATTGAATGTGTTATTCACTTGATACAACTGTATGTGATTCGCAAGTAACATGTTCCCCTTTTTGTGTTTTGTATCCCACTCCCCATTTTTCTTAACAAAACAAAAAAACAAATAAAGAATAAGTTGAAAAAAAAAAAAAAATGACATTTAACTAAATATAAATTAAATTACACACACAGCAATGTAGAAATAAAGCAGCTAAATACATTTGAAATACATGAAAAAAACATCAACATTAGCAAATCAATAATTTATTATCCCTGTATGTCTATCCATATATATAAAACTAACTTACATGGGCAATAAAAGAGCATACAAAACAATGCATTTCCATCAAAAAAATCACACAGAATACACCCATTCAGTGTCCCTGAATGCATGTATATCCATAGGGACATAGATCAATTCAGGGGCATTAAATGGAAAAAAAAACACATGAATAAAAAATCCAAAAAACCTTTAAAAGTTAAAATAATAAACTTTTCTTTTGTTTACTTGCCATTAGATGCCCACTCACCTAAATCCAGGGGAACCGGAAGCTCTCGAACCAATCCAAAGGTAACCATAAAATAATAAACCCTTACAATCCACGTATGTCTTCTGTCTTCTATTTGTAATCCATTTCGTCAAAGGGGGCTTCATCTGTATTCTGTATTCTTCTTTCTTTTTTTGATGGAAATGCATTGTTTTGTATGCTCTTTTATTGCCCCTGTATTCTATGTAATGATAATAAATGATTGATTTGCTAATGTTGATGTTTTTTTCATGTATTTCAAATGTATTTAGCTGCCGCTAAGGTAATGAAGTGGGCTTTAAATGCATTTTTCATGCCTCGGATGTATGTCGGGGGGCTCCGATGCTGGTATTAATGGTATCAGCTCCGGAGACCACCGGCGTCAATCCCAGGCAGGAAAAAGGCCAGATTTTTTCTAAGTGCCGTTCCGCCGCTCATCCGCAGCCTCTCCCCAGCAACTTGCCAACTTTTTGGGGCGAGACGGATTGCCATGAAAATCTCAATTCTAGAGCAGCGAGTAGCGGCGCAAAGCTACTCGCCACTACTAGAAAGTGCCTTTTCGCTGCGCCGAAGGCGGAAAAAAAAAGTTTTGGTGCGTTTTTTTTTGCTTTTCGACAAGTTTTCGGGGCTTACTGAATTGTGGTATGCATTTTTGGCGCAAAACGGGCAAAAAGTGACTTTGCACCGCTTACTGCATGAGGCCCTTAATCCGAATCATGTTTTTGATAAGTTATCAATTTTTGCCATTCTTTCTTTTTCTTTGGGGGTTGCGGGGAAGTTTCAATGATGATTGTGAATTTAAAGAATTTTATTTTTTATTTTATCAGGATGAAAAATACAAAAAATGAATAATACAAATTTAAACTTTCTAATACAAATTCTATCTTTATCTTCTTTGTAACGGTAGCACCTGTCATCACTTCAGCAGCTACCTGACATTGACATCATGAAAATGGATAATCATGGAAGAATGAAAAATACAAATAATCATGAATAATACAAATTTATAATAATTAAAACAGTCATACAAATTTTCAGTCTTTATCTTCTTCGTCATGGCTGCTTTGCATTCTGTAGTTCATTGAGGGAGGGTGGGTTTTGTGTTAATTATGACTGTTGAAAAGTGAGTACATTACAGTATGCCCACTTTTAACACCTTCACCTCGTTGCCATGCACGCGGAAAAAGTTTTAGTACACATTACAGTATGCCCACTTTTAACACCTGCGCCTCAATCACAATAGGGACATAGTGTATAAAAGGTGACTCAAATTGCATAGACTACCACTCGCTGATCTGTATCTGAACTTGCCCTTGTCCAGATACTGCATTGTGCCATCTGCTTCCATGGATCAACCCTGATTCTACGGACGCAGGAACCCACTCTCTTCTGCCATGCCTGCCGTGCCGAAAAAGTGAAAGGCGGAAGCATTTTCCAAGCCAATGCCAAAGCAAAAGGCCAAGGCTAAAAAAGAAAACATTCTGACGACTCCAAAGGCTAAGAAGCCTGGGCCTTATTATGTCAAGAAGAAATTCACTGATGTAGAAAGAACGCAAAACCAATGGAAGCCACCCATAGATGACGCTGCTCTTCCGGGAACCCCCAGGTCAACTTCTCCTGCACTCTTCGATGACGCTGCTATGACAGGAACCCCCAGGTCAACTTCTCCTGCACTCATCGACGACACTTCTATCCCGGGAACCCCCAGGTCAACTTCTCCTGCACTCATCTACGACGCTGCTCTCCAGGGAACCCCCAGGTCACCTTCTCCTGCACTCATCGACGACGCTGCTCTGCTGCGGGGAACCCCTATCTCATCCGCTCAAGCACCCATCCACTCTAATGTCCACAGCACTCATAGCACAAGATCCAGCTTGTTCGCCCGCATGCTGAATGGGTTATTTGTCTATATCCCTGAGAACTCTATGGTGGTAAAGATAGATCTTCTTTTAGAGACCATGCTAAATATGGATAGGCAGATGGAGAATCGTATGGTGAAGATAGAGACTGACATTGCGAGGATACATACAGTACAGGTGTGCCAAGGAGTATTCTAAAACTTGCCTTAAACTTGCCTTGGAAAATCTGGGGCAAATCTGGGGCTATCACTCAGGTATCAGCTGGGTACATGCTGCAATATTTAAGTGACATTTCTGCAGATACTAATGGCCCATTGGATTAACACAGCAGGGGTCCCTGGAAGTCCCATTCAGTTTGAAATGTCACTGGAATGTTGCAGCATGTACCAAGCATATACCCAGCATGTACCCAGCATGTACCTGGGTCTTGTTGGTGATTGCCCCAGGTTTTTTTAGAATACTCGTCAGCACTACAGTAATTTGCTTGGAGTTCCTGCCCCTGTATGTTGGACACAGGAGCAGGAGGGTGGCATGGATGTGACCTTCACCCTTCCATAACCAAGCGCACCCCCTCCGTCTGAAGAATATGTGTACATGTATGACATTGACGAGGATGACATAACAACCCCGTCAAGACCACGCCAGGAGATGACAACACAGATAAGGTGACTAAGACATGAGGAACGCATCCTCCCAGACCACCTACCCTCACCTGCTGCCACAAGCACACCCACTCCCAGAAGCACACCCACAGATGCTTGCATTGAAACAGTGCCCGACATCAGCTTGTGCGACCTGCCCCAGCAAGTCAGGGAGAAATATAGGGTTGCAAGTGCTGGTATAGCCCAGAGATATGCCATGAACATCTTCAAACACCATTTTAGGGTGATGTAAGGTGCTCAATAGTGTCCTATACACAGGAAAGAGGGGAGTACAATCTGGATATTGATTATTATCAATGCATGCATTTGAGTATTCAAAGGTTGGGGCACCAGATACCCTGAAGGTGGGGGTAAGTAGTCCAAAGACAGCCTCCTCCACCTCATTGGGTTGGCCCTGAGTACTCACTGTACCACTGCTTTCACCAGAGTCTCCCCTCCATCGCGTGCTGCTGTAGAGAATGTAGTCCAGCAAAGTAGAGAGTGATGCAGCGCACCGCGATCCAAATGAAGAACAGGTCTGGCCAAAAATATCTAATCTTTGCAACCCTTGATTTTATGACACTTCAATAAAGATTAGATATTTTTGGCCAGACCTGTTCTTCATTTGGATCGCGGTGCGCTGCATCACTCTCTACTTTGCTGATCTTCAAACACCACGTAAGTTACGAGGTGTACTGCGGGTGGACCCGCAACGTGAATTACGAAGGGAGTCGCTTCAAAAATGCTCTTGCTGAAAATTTAAGAACTATTGTGGAGGAATTGTGGCGCTATTTTACAATTACCGATCATTTAATGAGAATCGTGAGAGACTCCATAAATGGCATTTTGAGGCACACAAGGGATCATCCCTGGAAGGACAGACTGGTGGGGATCGAATTCACTGCGTGATTGTTCGTCTGTTCAAAAGTTATAAATAAATGTTTTTACTTACTCCAAATAAATAAAAAAAATGTTGATTCTTTTAAATTGTTTCATTGTGTCACCTTTTTTAAAAAAAATATAGTGTTTCTAAAACATTTCTAAACACTTTCTAAAGGCTATAAGAATTTGCATGAATGGCTCGGGGGGGGGGTGGGGAACTGCTACTGTCGAAGTGTGTGCAGGATTAGTTAGTAAACACAAGAATTTTCATGAATGGCTCGGGGGGGGATGTATGGTGTCTCTTGTTCACATACACGCATGCGCATAAATGTGATGACAGGCATATGCGTTTCAACAAGGTTCCATGAGACATACTGTACTGTAGGCATGCGCATTAAATCAAACAGTATTAAAACAATACATACAGGTATAGAATACACATACTCTATACTGTAGAATAAATACATACTGTATAGCATAAAAGATAATCTTTTTTGGGGGGGGTTTATTATAAAAAAGTATTGTATACTGTATGAAAACAGCAGCATACTGTACTGTTTAAGGTTTTCTATAAAGCTCACAGTTATTTTATCCTAATCAATAAAAATGGCACTGTCACTAAATTGTTACCTTCAGTATTTGGATTTTTA
The DNA here is from genome assembly GCF_040206685.1 of Ascaphus truei. Taxonomy (NCBI): domain Eukaryota; kingdom Metazoa; phylum Chordata; class Amphibia; order Anura; family Ascaphidae; genus Ascaphus; species Ascaphus truei. The sequence continues at coordinate 97,320,252 of NC_134485.1, read as the reverse complement.
AATCAGATTCATCAATGCGCAAGCAACGTTACAAAATGTGATATTATCCATCGAAATCCCTCCATTTCCGTCCTCCGCTTGATGACAAAGTTTATTTTCTGAGGAAAAATAAAATTATTACTGGTACCGTACTTTGTTATACTTTTCCGTTATTGCTGCTGATAGATTGTTCTATTGTTCAAAATTTATACCATAATGTTTTAACTCCAAAAAAATAAAACAAAGTTGAATGTTTTTTAAATTGTTTAATTGTTTCATTGTGCAACCTTTTTTTTAAATGTTTGTGTTTTCTAAAACATACAGTAAGTACTTTATAACATTTGACAGAGAAGCCCAATGCTACATCCAACATGACAGAAATACACAGTAAAATACTTATATTCTCTTGAAATAGGGTCATTTAGTTTAACCCTTTGGCCAAAGCGTTGTAAGCTTGCGAGCCACGACAAGGCAGACACCCATTCGCAAGTCCTAACACTACCAGATAAAATACTAATATACCTCTATTAGGATTAAAATTCTCATTTACGTCTATTAGGAGGGAGAAATGCCACAGTGGGTCTATATCTAGCAGAATGAGGCACTTGCAAACTAGGGAAGTGGGGAGGGGCGGGTTTAAAACCTGGAAAGGAGGAGCCACTAACCTTCAACAGCTGAAACAGCTGAGAATAGGTTAACAAAACACAAAACCCCAGCAAGCTCTTTTTGGGAACCCCAGAGGCCCCACAATATATATATGTATATAAGTGTCAAAAAGGAGTGCTATTGAGCCACAGCTACCCCATACCTCCTGTAAAGAATGTGGCTCGCAAGCTTACAACGCTTTGGCCAAAGGGTTAAACTAAATGACCCTATTTCAAGAGAATATATAAGTATTTTACTGTGTATTTCTGTCATGTTGGATGTAGCATTGGGCTTATCTGACATCTGTTGTATACATATGCCACGTTCAATAGCACTCCATTTTGACACATATACATATATATATTTTGTGGGGGCTCAGGGGTTCCCAAAAAGAGCTTGCTGGGTTTCTGTGTTTTCTTTATAACATTTCACATACTGTAATGGTTGGTTAAAATTAGTCAGTCCCCTAAAGAAGTTCCCACAGTCAGTCCCCTCAGTCAGTCCCCACAATAATTTTTTCAGGGGGCGTCTCCTGTTCACATATACGCAGTTGCCTAAATGTGATGACATGCATATGAATTTCAACAAGGTTTGCAATTAGACATACAGTACCCACATGCGCCTAGCTGTCCACCAAATTTTCAGTATCTACTGTAGAAGCTGCTCAGCCAATGATATTGCTGGACTACATTTTCTCGAATTGTGACTAAAATAATAGAACTAAATAACCATAAGCAAAGCGATTGATTACAGGAGAACGGACCGATCTGCAGTAACTAATCGCTTGACTGTGTGCATATTGTATTGATATTTAAAAAAAAGAATAAAATACGACAGCTGTACTGTACCCTCACCATAGACTTTGCCAATCGGTTGGCGCCGAGTCACTGCCACCAGTCCCGTATTCTTGATTATTCACGTAGTTGACAGGTGACAGCGGGCCTGCTACACTTGTAGTTGAGAACTGATGAAGTTGGAAATCTTTATGGTACATGCAAGCTTGCTGGTATCTGTACGTGAAATGTTGCTCAGCCTGCAGGTATCCAGGCGGGGACAGATAGCAACAGTTGTCGGTCACCAGGTTTTCATTGACGGTCGGACAGTTATTGTAAGCCAGTGCTGGTACTGTTCAATTGCTGGCCTGGGACTGACGAATCTTAGTTGGTTTTACCATGCCTTTCGCCTTTTGAAGTCTCCATGATCAAAGATACTGGAAAATCTGGCGCAATACACCAATACCCTCCTCTAACTCCGGGTGCAGGAGCAATACGAAAAAAACATGGATCGATACATAACATTTTCCTTATTGCATGCTTCCACACACGAGCATCTGGTGAAAATTTGTAAAAGTCATAATTTGCGATAAAATATTGATAAATTTGACCATTTGTGACCAAATTATCATCTGCTGCATTAATTGTGCACCATATTAAATAAGTGTACGTCTGGCTTTTTGCACATGTACTGCGGTGGTGTACTCATTGCAGGACAGGAGAAATCAAGTACAGTTATGTAAAAAAGACACTGTGCATTTAGTTTTTATTATGAAACACCTAAATTGATACAGTATTGTAGCTTCTTCAGTACCAAGGTCAATTCACAATGGACCACTGTGGGTTTTTTTAAACACCTGCAAGTAGATACATTACTGTAGCACATTAGAATTTATTACAATTCATGAATATCTGCCACTTGGCGGATATGCGAACAATTGCCCCCAATTAAATCTGAACCATTATAATTTAACAGATCAACCGCGGATCAACCGGGTGCTGGGCGGCGCGACTGTGGCATGAATGCGGCATGAATGCGGTGAAGCGCGTGCAACTTCGAAAATGCAACCGCTACACCCCCGAGAAGTTTTGAAACAAAAGCTGCCGCAGCAGTACAAACTTGGGGGCTTATGCAGAGAGGAACGTTAAAAAAGTTTAAAATGGCTGTAAAATAGCCACAGATTTGCCGTTAGTGAAAGTGTTATGCAGAGAACGTCGTTAACTCATTTCGGCAAAAAACTGCTAATTGCCAACTTTCCTGGCTATTTGAAACTCGCCAAACTAATGCACATATTGGCGTGTTCCAGCGATTCGGAGCTTCTGGAATACCACGCTATATTAGCATGGCGAGTTTCAGGTTCTCTGAAACATTTTCAGGGCACTTTAAAAATCGCGCCATTTTCTCCCGAGTTTAAGGATTTCTGGCTAGTTTTTTCACCAGAAGATGGCGCTATTTCCTTATCTATGCACTCTGCATGAGCCCCATAATATGCTTCACATAGGGGCTATTCATTAATCTGCTGTAGTTCTGATCGAGGCCCTATCACATGGAGATTGATATCAATGCAATGATGCTCCAAATGTAATTGTTAATGTATTCCCAACTTGAAATGTATGACTAGATTTTCTTTGAACAATTATTTTTTCTAGTATTTCTAGACAAAATGTTTTAACATATATATTACAATTGTTTTGAACTTTGTAGGGCCAGAATTTCTAAAACATATGTTTTCTTTATTTTTGATCTCCAATTCACAGTCTATAAACTGTAAATATCATGTATCATTTCCAAAAGAATACCATACATTATATGTACATGTTATTTAACATTAAAAAACACAAGATGCCAGTAGAGTTCTATAGTAAAAACGCGGAATGCCTTTTCTGCAATAGGTTTCAACTTTGTTTAATCCTAATGCCATTTTTAAGAGTCTGGTCAAAATTATATGATTTGTGTAAGTTTTTACGTACAAGCAGTGTAAAATATTTATAAAATGTCATTATTTTAGCTAAAATTGACAATATTCCTGAAGGAGACATTTTATTGGTAAATTTAGGCAGACGAACCATCATGACAGACAATAATTGTTGCTACTCCAATAAAACACATGTATCCTTTATTTTTGGTTCAAATTAAAAACATATCTAAAATGTACAGTTATATCTCATATCCCTTTAAGTACTGAAAGACTTAGGCCATTATTCTGTAAGCTCCAATACCAGTGATCTGACGGTATCGTAAGGATGTCAATTAAAGTCAATTGGGCTTTCCTTGTGATTTATTTATTTATAAAATGTTTTACCAGGAAGTAATACATTGAGAGTTACCTCTCGTTTTCAAGTATGTCCTGGGCATAGTTAATATGACAAATAATACTTGGTTACAAATACAGTTACATAAATGAACAGGGTATACATTATATACAATACATTGCAGTGCAGTGTTATCACAGGATCAGCAGTATCCGAGATTACAAAATAAGGACTTAATGAATTAGCTTCTACTTTATTTCTGTATGAATGTTTTATTGACAACGCAGGCTACTTCTTGAAACATTTTTCAGTTACACTTTAGTATTTCCACTTTGCAGTTCAATAATTGCATAACAGTCATCTTCTTATTACTTAAGTCACAGGAAGAACTTTTAATCTTTATGAAATCGCTTCTTGCTCTTTTCAATGTTTTTATTTTTTTAATCTGATGCTCTGATCAGATATAAGCGTTTGAAATATTAAGTGTCAGGGAGGATAAGAGAGCTCTTTCCAGGGCACAATGCAATCTAAACAAAACCTCTTGCTCCTCTATATAAGACTCCTCCTCCTTCTCATTTACAGCTTTTTTACCTGTCCCGCTGAGCGGGTTTACTGCAGGGTGTGGTGTATTCTTCTCCTCAGCTACAGTCTCTGTGGCTGCTTTCCTCCATACAATAAGAGTCAAGCAGGGACTCCAGCATAATTTCTAAGGCCTCATCAAGGGTGGCGCTGAGAGGGTGCTCCCGCTCGCACTGGCCGCGATGAAATACATTGCTGCAATGTGTGTGTAAAGCGTGAGCGAGCGCCCACACATGCACAGCGCTTAGCTGCTTGTAGAGCAAGCAAATTTGATTTGCGCACTCGCTGACGCATCACGTGAGCGACTCGCCCAATGAGGGTGAACCAGCTCCCTGACATCATGGCCATGCCGCCCGACATGCCCCCCCATGCGCGCACTAGCTGGCCATAAATCGCTGAGCAGAGCACGTGACATCACCACGCATGAGCGTCGGCACGCTCACTCCATGGCCGCAGTCTAAAGGTGTTCTGGGGAGCTGCACTATCCATTAGGTGCATTTTTCCCCTTAACTCTGGGGTCTGATATCACAGCCATTCAGTGGGATGCATCACCCTAGCAAATATCCTGGTTAGGACCGCAAAGGAAGCACATGCCATGCGGTAGGCTGCATACTACAAGCCTACTTTGGGCACCCAGAATCAGGGTTCCTCAAGTTCAGTGTGCCGGTAGTGACACGCATGAAAAAAAATTGCTGGAAGTTCCTTTCAACAGTGCGGATGCGCACTCAGACATCATGGACACAGTAGATCTGGCCAGTAATCTGTCAGTAAATCTCTCTACATTTAGGAATGGGGGTAACTTATATCTTACCCATAAAAACCTCAGGGTAAGAAATATTCATTTTTTCAATGTTTACCTTTAATGACTGTTTGTTAATGCTTACATACTGTATCTCCTTTTTTCAATGCTGCCTCAATTTTGTCTGATACTCCCTCTTCAAAAAATATAACAAAAGGGGAGGTGTTCTAAAGGGCTTCCAGGAAGGTTAGAATGTAGTCTGTGGTTCACATGATAAGAAGCTTCTTGACAATTATAAGGAAAAGTTTTGTTTTGCTAGTATGATTTCTAAAAAAAAAAGAAAGAAAAAAAACAACAACAGCCACCAGAACAAATAGAAGACATAATTTTCTACTTGATTTTCAAGTGATACAAGCACAGAAAGCGTCTGACCATGACCATCGGTACTGTGCCGTCTGCCTTGACCCCAGCTTGCCTACGGATTACCCTGCCTTCTCCAACCCTGATCTGGCTACGCACGACTACGGACTACGCAATCCATACCTGGCTTCGTGGTCTAAGGTTGGTGTTTCACTATCCCCACCTCAGCCCCGTGGTCCGGTCCTGGTTTGTGGTGAGCATGGACGTTACACATCTTTATTGACATTGAGAGATATATGTCCTTCCTAATATCCTGTCGCACTGTTTCCTTGGACTTTTAGTCTAATTTTTCTATTTACTGTAGTTTTTCTTGTACAGTCTAAACTGTCTATCTAAAACTACAATGAAATTCTCAATTCAGAATTGGTCCTTGCTGCTCAAAGGCTCTGTAGAAGTACCGTCATGAGATTTATCATAATGAGTTTTTCTCTTTTTCCGTGATGTCGTTGTTTCATACTCTTGAATGTCTGATATTGTTTTCACTTTAGTTTCTAAATCTTTAAAATTATTTCTTGTTTTTTTTACGAGTTAGACAAGAGAACAATCTAATGCTAATATCATGGATATGTGAATTTTAGTGCTTTATAACATTTTACTCATTTCATTTAATTGACCAAGTAAAAAGGTCCAGAAAACTACCATAATGTAAGGATTCTGCTCGATCCGTGCCGGGTTTTCACTTCGGTCCAGGTTTTCTGTCTCTCCTGCCCTTTCTTCTCTCTGTAGCCATTTTGGGTACTGGAAGCCTGCTTTATAAGGCTGCAGTTACCATAGGGAGTCGCCGAGCAAAGTTCTGTGTTTCTGCAGCTCCTGTCGGACATTGCTGTCGCCCTTTCTATTACCTGTTTTGATTCCTTGATGCTGACCCCGGATGGTGACCCGACCTCACTGCCTTCCGCTTGCCCTGACCCTTTGACTGTTGCATGGACTTTGCACCACTGCCGCCTGCCCTGACCTTTTGCCTGTCCCCTGGACTCTGCACCATTGCCGCCAGCTCTGACCCCTGCTTCCATGCCAACTATGAATACTCTTACAGGACTCTGTCCCAGGACTCTGGTCGGTTTTTTGACATACCTACCTCAGCCCTGCAGGTCTGCCTCCTGATTTGAGATGAGCACCGCCACATATGGACCCCGCTGAGGTAGCGCTTGCCCTATCTCTCCTAGGGGAACTACATGGAGATCATGAGACACGCCTTATCCAGCAAAACTGACAACTGTCACTCATTTCTATCTGGCTTCAGGACATTATCACCCATCTTGATACACTGGCGACACACTTTATTCGAGCTCGGCTAGTCCCACGAATTCGGGTATACCCGGGTGTATTGAGGTTTGTGACTGTTTTCTGCCCGAGTGCATTGGGTTATTTTCCAGCAAGGATTGAAGCATTTTATTCCCGCTGGCTGCAATACTGCACAGTATATATATATATACTGCATTACAATTCATGAATTTATGCCATCTGGTAGACACGCGAAGCATTGCAGCCTATTAAATCCTAATCATTATCATTTAACAGATCAGCCGCCCATCAGCCAGGCATGAACCCAGGCTGGGAAGGCAAACGCAACGGGGCTTGTCAGAGGTGAGGAGCGGCGCATTCCAGGTATCTGCCAGGTACATACTGGGTATTTGCTCGAATAAAGTGTGTCGGTGCAGTACATTCTAGGTGGGTTCAACCCCTGCACCGCCATTGCTGGCAGCGTCTCCAGTGCCAGCTATATCATCCCCTATGCCAAGGGAACCACGGATCCCGATGCCTTTTCATTATGGAGGGGACCAAATTATGTGAAACACCATGTGTGATATAACGCTCACTGAGTTATGTAATAATGTAATATGATTTTAGCCTATAATATCAAGATAGATATTGGGTGCTGCCTATGTGCTGATATGAAATCGTATTTTCAAAGAAGGGAAAAGGGCCCTAAATCATAAGGACCTTCCCCAGCAAGAAGCACATTTACGGCGCACTCCCAGGCTGTTAAAACTTAACATTTATTGTGCTTTAATTTTAAAATAATGATACACATATATAGTAATAATTCCTAAATCAACAATTGAACAACGTGTAACGTGTATGCTATAAAAACTCAATAGAGGAGAAGTGCAAATAGTAGAATCTGTTACTTAATCCTTATTCTTCACTATTATTTGATCATAGGGTATTTATATATAACAATCCTATGGTGAGGGATAGGTGTAACTTCTTATATGTAGTTAGCTTAGCAGGGTTGCAATCACTGGTTGAGCAGGGTCAGGAGAATTGTCCATATAACAAATGAATAAAAGCCTTATTATAATTGCTTTTGTGTGGTTAATGGGGTACAAGACAAAGCTTACCTAATTACTCACCATAGACTTCAAGTTATGTGCATATACATCAATGACTGCTGAAAAACTGGATTGAAATATTCCTCACTGTATATAAACGTCATAAATTAAATGACACAGTTCCAACATCACTGTATAATTTTACTCTCATCTAATAGCAATTCAAATATCACTCAATAATATTAGAAGGAGATTTTGCAAAGGCTTTTGACACAGTTGATCATGTTATCCTGCTTAACAAACTCCAGAGCTCTGGAATAGGGAAACATGCTTTAAACTGGTTTCAGTCCTACCTATCAGGAAGATCCCAACATGTGTCCATCTCAGGCTCTAACTCCAACCCCCTGGATATCACCTGTGGTGTCCCGCAAGGCTCTGTTCTGGGGCCCCTACTCTTCTCAGTGTTCATTAATGATCTTCCCACAGCTTGTAAGGAAGCCTCAATACACATGTATGCAGATGACACAATCCTGTATGCACACAGCCATAGCCTCTCTGACCTTCAACACATACTTCAGTCTGACTTTTTGAGACTCGAAAACTGGATTTCCCAAAACAAACTGTTTTTAAACACTGACAAGACTGTAACAATGGTATTTGGTACCAAGACTACATTTGTAAAGCTTCTAGTGACTGAGCTCCTGATTAGAACCAACGCTAAAACCACCCTAACACCTGTCACTAGTTTTAAATACCTGGGCTTATGGTTTGACTCCCACTTAACATTCGGGATGCACATTGATACCCTGACAACCAAGACCTATGCCAAACTAGGGGTACTTTACAGGAACAAATCCTCCCTAAGTCTCCTGGTCAGAAAGCGTATTGCACAGCAGATGCTAATGCCAATTATTGACTATGGAGACATAGTTTATGGCTCGGCTCCTCAAACCCACCTTAGCAAACTTGACACCCTCTATAATTCAATTTGTCGTTTTGTTCTCCAATGCAACTACAACACACATCACTGCGAAATGCTCAAAGAACTAGATTGGTCATCACTAGAGTCTAGGCGCAAAGTTCACCTTTCCTGTCTCACCCTCAAATACTTTCTGGGCAAGCTACCCAGCTACCTGAACAAGCTCCTCACCCCTACCACATGCAGTACCTATCACCTGAGATCAGACTCCAAAAGACTATTCATGGTCCCAAGACTCAACAAAGTATCCGGACGTTCCTCCTTCTCCTTCCGTGCACCCCAAAACTGGAACAACCTACCAGAGACTCTCATATCCACCACCAGCTTAAGTTCTTTCAAATCTAAGGCTGTCTCACACTTTAATCTGGTCTGTAACTGTTTCATACACTCATAATATATATTTTCTTTAACCGTGCATGCAAATGTCTTGTATATAATGTATACCTTGTTCATTTATGTAACTGTATTTGTAACCATGTATTATTTTGTTTTACTCTGTGCCCAGGACATACTTGAAAACGAGAGGTAACTCTCAATGTATTACTTCCTGGTAAAATATTTTATAAATAAATAAATAAGTACACAATGCCCTAGGGTCAGGTGCAAAGCACAACAGAGTGAATGGTGAGAGGTAAGTGGATTACTTCTGTACCCTGATCCCCAATTAAACAGTGGACACAACCCCTGAGTACAGATATTAACAACCACCGAGTTAGCAGTATACAGCTCATGAGCCAGTTTAAATCCAATGTGCCTTTATGCATATGAACACAGTAGTAGCAAATGACTGCAACAAACTAGCACACAGCGGTGCTTATACTCGGCGTGATACAACCTTGCAAGCTCCCAAGCTACCAATGCACAGAGTCTGTCACTCCTCCTACGATGACGTCACTGCGTTTTCACATTCTATGACGTCACCACGATCGATGCCTAATGCGTTTCCCTCCCACCAGGGAGCTTCGTCAGAGGCTAATGATAGCAGGGATGCCAGTAAACCCACTTAAATAGCGTTCTGGTTGCTATAACTACCAGCAACCAATAGCGCTGCTGTTTCACTACTGGAAACCAATGTGCATTGATCTCTAGGAAGCGGCTACTCGGCATGACCTATATTATTGAAACACACAGTGCACTAAAAACAAAGCATATAAATATATTAATAATAAAGCTATTGATAAGAAATTGCAATTATAACCAATCTATTGTTCACAAGGTAAGTGGTGGAGGGGCAAAGAGTAATGAAATTGATCTAATCCCTTGGGGTGAAAACTCAGATTGTAGAGAATTTCAATCCCTCTTGAACTGCACATACCATGGTTTATTATTATAAGGGCACAGCCTGACAAATATAAGGCATACATAAGGGGATATTAATCATAGACAGCAATATGATTGCAAGGGGTTAAATGAAGGGTGTGTAGGTGAATCCCTCAATTAACAGGAAAAGGGAGACCAAAAAGCGCACAGCGTTCTTTTGACGTTCGAAATGCGTTGGATGGGTCTCTTGTCACATTAAAGTGCCCTTTTAATCATTTTTTCGTTTTGGGTCCTTCCTGCTCCGTTTTTGCTGGTGCGCTTTATGGTCTCCGTTTTCCTGTTATTGCATAATTGTAGCTGCACAGCTTGCCTACCTACCACCAGGATGTGAGTATTGCTTATTTTCAGGGGAACCTGCCGATGAGACTGAGGGTGAGTGGGCTTGTACCATCTACCACCTGTCTTCAGGAGGATAGTACCCATACTATTGCACATGAAGTACTATATTATTCTTATTAGTACCCTGGTTTAGTGGTTTGGCTTATTTTATTCATTGCACCTACATTTGAGCACTTTAGCCACTTTCCACATTCCACGAATCCCTCAATTATGCCAGATGGACTAAATGATTTTAGTCTATAAATCCATTCTGCTTCTCTCCTAAGCAGTTTGCTGTCTATATCACCACCTCTCATGTTACCCATTAACCACACAAAAGCAATTATTATAAGGCTTTTATTCATTTGTTATATGGACAATTCTCCTGACCCTGCTCAACCATTGACTGCAACCCTGCTCAACCATTGACTGCAACCCTGCTAAGCTAACTACATATAAGAAGTTACACCTATCCCTCACCATAGGATTGTTATATATAAATACCCTATGATCAAATAATAGTGAAGGATAAGGATTAAGTAACAGAGTCTACTATTTGCACTTCTCCTATATTGAGTTTTTATAGCAAACACGTTACACATTGTTTAATTGTTGATTTAGGAATTATTACTATATATGTGTATCATTATTTTAAAATTAAAGCACAAAAAATGTTAAGTTTTAACAGCCTGGGAGTGCGCCGTAAATGTGCTTCTTGCTGGGGAAGGTCCTTATGATTTAGGGCCCTTTTCCCTTCTTTGAAAAGACCAAATTATGTGCAGAGGATTTTTGAATCAGTGTTCGATTCAGTTCAAACTCCAGCCCTCAATGTTCTGCACCCATCGTTCCAGGGTAGCATACGTAATTTCCCTAGTAACAGACAAGGCTTTGGCCTGCGCTTCCCCTCTCTGGGAGATGGAATCCCCACTGATTGACAACACCGCTGACTTTCTCTAAGCATTCAAAAGAGTTTTTAATGCTCCCGGTCACGGGTTCTCTGCTTCTGTTAGGCTCCTACAAATCCGGCAAGAAACCCGCACTGTGGGCCAGTATGCCATTGAATTTCTTGCTGCGAAGATTGGCTGGAACAATGAAGCTCTGCTGACAGCATTTTGGCAAGGGCTCTCTGAGCATTTAAAGGATGAACTGACCTGCAGGGACACCCCTAAATATCTGGAGGAATTGATTGCCCTCTGTATCAGGATAGATCTCCGTATGCGAGAACGGCAGAACGAGCGAGAACGGCAGACCGAGCGAGACCGTCCTTCAAAAACTCCAATATTTTGGCCTGTTCCTCACTTCAATACTCCTCTTCCAGCACCTCTCCTAGATGAGGAACCAATGCAATTAGGTGATACCAAATTACCGGAGCAGGAGCGGACTAGGAGACGTGAAAGGGGCTGTTCCTGTATCGTGGGCTTCAAAGTCATCATGCCTGTAATTGTCCTAAATCAGGGAAACCCCAGTGCCCAGTGAAGATATAAGAATGTTCTCTGGGCATTTCTTCTATTCCTTCTCCACCCCAACCTGCACAGCTCCTCCTTCTGGTTTTGCTCTTCTGGGGACCAGCCTCCATCTGCACTCAGGCTTTTGTGGACACAGGAGCCGCAGGGAATTTCCTTGATCATGCATTTGCTGAACTCCCCTCCATTCCCTTCTGCATTAGGGAGACCCCAGTAGCGCTAGTGGCCATTGATGGAAGACCTCTGATACAGGGGACCATCACCCTCAAAACTAAGCCTTGCTGGTGTCGTTGGGGGCAGTCCACAAGGAGACACTTCATTCTATATATTTTGCTCTCCCTCTACTCCAGTGGTCCTTTGCCTTCCCTGGCTGCAGCATCATAACCCCTAGATCGATTGGGCGACCAGTCAAGTGACAGCCTGGGTACAAAATTGCCATTAATCTTGTCTTTCGAGGTCTTGCACCATTTCCAGGGTTTGACCACCCACTGAGACTTATTCGTCATGCCCACCAGTTTTTTACCAGGAGTTTGCCAATGCATTTGACAAAAAACAGGCAGAGGAGATACCGCCACACCGATCTCACGTTTTTACCATTTACCTGCTACCAGGGGCCATCCCCCTTCGAGGCCACACTTACCCCCTTTTATTACCCCCTCTCTTTGTTAATCCCCCTCTCCTCGATACTCCCTCTCCTTGTTACGCCCCCTCTCCTAATTATCCCCTTTCTGAACCAGAAATCAAGGCAGAACCCTTTCTTTTTCCCACCCAACCAAGGACCCACTTATCTGTGGATTTTGTTGTGGAATTGCCGCCCTCCAGGGGTATGACTACCATACTGGTTGTAGTCGATCGCTTTACATGTCAAGCCCATTTTGTTCCCCTCAGGAAGCTACCTACAGCTTCCAAACTTTCTGAAATCTTTATTTAGGAGATATTACACCTTCATAGATTCCCGACGGTTATTATCTACGACCGCAGATCCCAATTCGTCTCAAGATTCTGGAGGCCTTCTGTCAAATAATAGGCATCTCCCTTAATTTTTCTTCTTCCTATCATCCCCAGTCCAATTCACTCACAGAAGGGGCTGGCCATTCCATGGAGCAATTCCTCTGATGTTTTGCATCTGTACTACAGGACGTCTGGGTTGGTCTGCTCCTGTTGGTCGAGTTTTCCCGCAATTCCCTGAAACATGATTTCACACTGGAATCTCCATTCTGTGCCTATGGGTACCACCCTGCTTCCCTTCCTTCTTCCAGTCCTCTCTCCGCAGTTCCTGTAGTGGATAATAAAATTCAAGAAATCTACTTACCCTGGAAGAAGATCCAGGCCAATCCGGCCAAAGCTGCCCTCTAGCAAGAGAACCAGGTGGATAAAAGTCGATGTCCACCCCCCTGTTTTAAGTGGGAGATCAGGTCTAGGTGGCTACAAAACATTCCTGACTGAAACTGCCTACTCCAAACTCGGGCCGAATTCATTAGATTGTTCTTGATGGATGGTCAGGCGGAATTTAATGTACGCCACATACTGGATTCCCGAAAAGCCCATGATGGGCTACAATATTTGGTCCATTCAAAGGGTTGTGGAACCGGGGAACATTCATGGATCAGGTCCAGGGATGTCCATGCCTCCAACCTGGTCTGGGTGTTTCATTGGAAATTTCCTGCCAAACCATCTTAGATCGCCCAGAGGTCTCTCCTCAAGAGTAGAGTACTTTAAGGATTCTGCTCAATCCGTGTCGGGTTTTCACTTTTGTCCAGGTTTCTGTCTCTCCTGTCCTTTCTGCTCTCTGTTGCCATTTTGGGTACAGGCAGCCTGCTTTATAAGGCTGCAGTTACCATAGGGACTCGCAGAGCCAAGTTCTGTATTTCTGCAGCTCCTGTTGGTCTATGCTGTCGCCCTTTCCATTACCTGTTTGGATTCCTTGTTGCTGACCCCAGACCTTCACCCCGACCTCGCTGTCTTCCGCCTGCCCTGACCCTTTGCTTGTTGCCTGGACTTTGCACCACTGCTGCCTGCCCTGACCTTTTGCCTTCCCCATGACTCCGCACCATTGCCGCCAGCCTACCTCAGCCCTGTGGGTCCGCCTCCTGATTTGAGATGAGCACCACCACACATAAAAGCTTTTTGATAAAAGTTAATGCTTCTATAATCTCTGCTTAAGAGTCGTTTAGGCTTCGCACGCATCATCTCGAGCTGACCATCGAGTTTTAGATAAACTATTCAATGTTAATTTACCAATGACTGTAGCTTTTCCGATCGGTGTATGGAAGCTGTAAAGAAGTTGTAGAGTTCTTGAAGAATACCAAAAAATGAAACGGGTTCTAAGGAACTTCCTGCCACACACGTTCCAACTATGTTTAACGAATGAGCAGCGCATGACACATATTCAGCCAATGGTTTTATTTTCTTAATTTGTGCCTGAAGTACTGAATAGGCGTCGGACATGTTTGTCACAATATCATTGAATTGTCCAATATAGTTGGATGTATCAATTGCAAGATGATTGAACTTTTTATCACGATTTCTGCCAACTGCAGTTATTTATATCCAGAATTTGCATTGAACATTATAATGCTACTACTACTGTAAAGCCGTCTTCATGTACATCTGTATAATAAATGCGAGTTAGTCAACATAGGAAATATCCAGCGTCAAATCAACAACAACTGGAGTACTAGCTGGCTTTCTTTATTTCAGTAATTATTATTTCCTGCACTTTATTACCCATTATCTGAACAAACTATTCACAAATTGTGGATGATAAGTAACTTATTTAGCCACTTCCTAGATTGTTGTGTTTTTTTATGTGTTCTGCCAAAAATAGTTGAACTTCGAAATCAGCTTCAATGCCATGATGAAGTTCCCATTTCTGGATGACCCCAATGTTTCATCATGTCCTCTTAATAGCAGTCCTTGAGATGTAAGGGCTTTAATAACAGCTACGACTCGTGTTAAGATTTTATTCCAATAAAACATTTCTTTATCTAGCTGAACTGTTAACAGGTCATCGATTTTTCCCAATTGTTTTCATCTTGCTTTCAATATTAAAATAACAGTTTTATGGCCACATGAATTTTTATGAATTTCTATACGCATACAGATGCAGCGGCCGTTATCCAACCATATCTCAAATTGGTTTCGAGATCTCCCGAAATCCTTTCATCATTTGCTGCAGCAGACTAATAGCCCATCGGATTAACACGGCAGGGGTCTGTTCTTCTGAGCTAAACAAACTTTATTTCAGCCACGGGGGCCCCTCTACTTCCCGAGATACAGGCCCCATTATGGGGGGGAATATGGCACCCCACAATGGGGCCTGTATCTCAGGAAGTAGGGGGTCCCTGGACCTGAAATCAATGTGGTTCAGCTCCGAGACCCCCAGCTACAATACTGTAGTGTTCAAATTTAAATAAAACCCGTGCTATCCACTGTTAGAGGCACGCAGGTAGAGTGACTGACTGATTCAGCCTATTTCTTACTGCATGTCTCTTACAGACAGGAAGACCCCGGTAGGATTAACATAGCAGAGACACCTGCTGTGTGTATCCGAAGGACTATTTATTCTGCAGATGACCATATCAGACCACTACGTACTATAGTGCGTCATTCAACCCGATAAATCATTGGATAACGACCTCTGCATCTGTATTAGAATTTTTCTAATTGTTCTATCCTTTGCTGCCCAATTGAACGACAACATGAAAAATTCGGCATTGGGTCCCAAAATATACAAGAATTACTTTCTGAATAAATTAACGGACTAGCAATTATTTTTCCACTCAACATTAAAAGATGTAGTGAAAGGTAACTTTTTTTATCAGGGTAATTCTGTCTTGTAAAATCAACAGCTTTATTTTGTTTAAATCCATGTTGTACTGCTAAATAATTTCGTGTTACCTCATTTATACGAACACTCTTGAAAGCTTTCTGTGTGTCTAGTGTAAACTAGTGTATATTAAAATAATTTATTGAATCAT
The DNA here is from genome assembly GCF_040206685.1 of Ascaphus truei. Taxonomy (NCBI): domain Eukaryota; kingdom Metazoa; phylum Chordata; class Amphibia; order Anura; family Ascaphidae; genus Ascaphus; species Ascaphus truei. The sequence continues at coordinate 97,304,528 of NC_134485.1, read as the reverse complement.
AATTAAAAATATTTAAATTGGTAGGATAGAATCTATGGCCAATTGGTGAACAAAGTACAAAAATAAATACAAAATAAAATTAAACCACAGAAGGTTACCATTAAACCCTAGATCGTCCACATAGAGGTGGCACATATAAAGCTATACATTTTGCTTAGTCCAACTATAGATCGTCTTGTATAATGCAGGTCAAAAGTCAATGACTGTGGACTTGGATAATAAGTGTGTATGATACCTGTTTTTGTGGAAAGCCTGGATATTCAAATTTGTATACTAAAATAGTAAATCACATGCTCTTAAAGTTAGTACCAAGATATATAATAAGTATTATATCCTAATAATAAGTTTAAATGTGAGTAATGAACTACCAAGGACATTGTGTCCGAAGCGCGTAGGAGGCTGCACAAACCCCTGGGGTGATGTTTATTTTTTAATAAAGAATTTTGCATTTTTACCACCTGGTTCCCTGGCAGTGCGCTGCTTTTCTTTTTTCTGGCTACTGGATTTCTACGTTTGCGGCTGAACACGTCATCATAGACTCGTGGAGACTCAGGAGTGGGTAAGATATATTTCATTATTTCATCAAGAGTGTATTATTTCAGTACAGAGGTAGCTTATATCCAATGAGACTTACTTCAGGTGGATTTCAATCACCCTGTTTGTTATCTTATGGCGATCATTCGTATACCCACTCCATAATAGAGTCTAATTCCAGAGTCTCAACTTTAAGGACTATTGAAATATGATTGTTTATATCTCCTATTCATTGGAGCACCCTACTTCCTATATGCATAAGACCTCTCCTCAATACACCTAATACCACCCTATCCTTAATACACATACAGTAATACCACCCTCTAGAAAATACACATAATACTGCTGTCTCCTTTAGTACACATACCTCCCTCTTCTCAATACACATAATACTGCCATCTCTTCAATACACATAACACCACTCTCTCCTCAATACACATAATACCACTCTCTCCTCAATACACATAATACCGCCCTCTGCTCAATACACATGTAGCCATGACTGGGTGTGGCTACCATTCTGCCATCACTGGCATGCAAGTCATGGTAAGAACAGACAGTGCCAGTACTAATCATGGGTTTTCCCCACTCAGGCAGTACTTTTGAGTGATAGGGAAGTAGGTGGGATCAGCTCTGTTTTCTACCCAATCCAGAGTTCAGACATGGTACCCTATCCCTACTGTACTGAAAGGGGTTGCATCTCCAAATTGTTAGTTGGTCTCTTCTCTTGAGAGAGACACGGCATCACACCCAGGCTGTTATCTACTGTCAGGCCCAGGTTCCCTTACCCTTCAGGGGGGGGGGGTGATTACCTGTACCTCTGGTCCTGCTTGAGGATCAGGGAAGAGCTAGGACTGCTGCGGGGGCCCTTGACCCGTAATGAATGTCCAGGGACCATCCAAGGTTTGAGACCAGAGCTGTGACTGCATTGGGCAGAGTTGCCAAGTGACTGGGCTGGGAGCAGAAGAGAATAAACCAGTTCCTCCTGCCTGATGTGTAATCTTTTCAGGGGGGAGAGGGGTCTGTTTCTACTTTGGGAGATTACCTTCATACATCTGGAGCCTACAGCGGATGGAGGCGATAAGTACCATGGGATAAATGTCGCATATGTATCCCAGATGTCTGTTCTGCAGTCCCCACAAACATCGGCGGACACCTCAGCCATTTGTGAGCAAACAGGTAGCATGCACCATACACCTGGTAACAGGGGAATCTCCCATAGGGTGTGGGAAACACTGCTACAAACATAATACCGCCCTGTCCTCGATACACATAAATCTCTTCCCTCCTCAATACACACAATACTGTCCTCTCCTAAATAAACATAATACTTCCATGTCCTCAATGCACATAAAAAAAACCTCCCCTCTCCTCAATACACATAAAAAAAACCTCTCCTCAATACACACAAAACTGCCCTCTCCTCAATACGTATAATACCGCCTTCTCCTCAATACACATAACACCACCCTCTCCTCAATACACATACTACCACCTTCTCCTTCATACACATAATACCTCCCACTTCTCAGTACACGATACTGCCCTCTGCTCAATACACATAATACCACCCTATCCTCATTACACATAATACCACCCTTTCATCAATACACATAACACCAACCTCTCCTCAATGCACATAATACCGCCCTCTCCTCAAAACACATAATATCACCCTGCCCTTGATACACATAAATCTCCCCACTCCTCAATATACAAAATACTCCTCTCTCAAATTTCCAATACTCCTGTGCCCTCAATGCACATAATACTCCCCACTCCTCAATACACATAAAAATCCCCTCTCATCAATGCACATAGACTCCCTTCTCTGCAATACACATTAAACTCCCCTCTCCTCAATACATATAATATTGCCCTCACCACAATACACATAAAACCTACTCCTCCAATACACAAAATACCCCTCCAACACAACTCCCCCCAGCATAAACAAAATAACACCCCCTCCCTCCAGCACACACAAATGGCACCCCCCTGCAGCACGTGAAAGATAATCTCCCATGCAGCACACACAAAATAACACTTCCTCCTGGAGCACACAAAAATGGAATCCTCCAAAGCACACACAAAATGAAATCCCCCCCAGCAGATACAAAATAGAATCCCCACAGCACACACAAAATGGAATCCCCCCCTGCATACAACAAATGGCAAGCACAATTGAACACCCCTCCCACCCCCGCAGCACACACATTTGATCCCTGATGAGGTCACACACGTGACGAAACACGTTGGGAAGTTTTTTTACGTGTTGATGTCGCCATCGGGAGATGGAGTTGGTGAGAGGAGGAGATTGCATTTCAACTCATCAGCTCTTGTTTGTATGCCAGCTCTTGTAGATAAAAACTGCGCGCGTCCCATTCTGGAAACCCAGTGGACTGTTGCTTCTGCTTTGGATAACAAGAGACGGTCCCGCTTTGAGAAATTCTCTAATGGAACTTGACAGCATACCCTCGTGTACCAGTTCTGAACTAACACTACACTCCAAATCAGGGACATCACCTCTACAGAGATATTGCTCTGACATGCTATTTTTCACTGTCCTCTTGTGAGTGCAGGTCCTAACGACTGTCTCTTTTTAAACTTTATTAAATTGATCTCACACAGCTATACTGTGGCATTTGTGCTTCTTTTAATCGTTTAGGTATTTTTACGATGTGGCCACATCATTTGTGAAGCTGCAGTTTGCTCCATCAAGATCATCAACTGGACATTGGACTTTACCTTTACTTTTCCACACCTGAACTGGTTTGAAATACATATCCACATTTTGTATTTATTTCATCATAACGTGTGTTAGGACCAGTATGTCAGGCCAGAATCTGCACTCGTGTTAAGCTTCCATTTTGTATGGTCATAACTAGTTAAGATTCTGTAGTCAGCCTTTTGCTGAAATATAATTCCTAAATGCACTCAGTTTCTGCCAAATTGCATTTCTTTTCTTCCTGCTAAGGATATTGCTAAGACACTTTCGTGTTGTCAATTTCTTGATGTTTTAGTTAGAATATAATAGAATGGTTCTCTGCAAGAAGCAAAATAGTGTAATATAGTTGCTAAAGACTCAAGGTCTCTTTTGATAACAGACAATGAATAAGCTATGTAGTCAGACATTGCTTGTATTGGGAAAAGACACGTCCCAAAAGTCACGCCACTAATATGTCCTGCCCCTAGATCACGCCTCTATTCAAAGCTACGGTTCTGAAGCAAGGGGAGGAAATAACGGATTTTCCTTCAACGTGTATAGCCACACTTTATTTAATTTATTTATCACTTTAATACACATTTATCTAGTATACAAAAAAATAAAATAAAACCCTACAGCTCAATTTGAAGTCTGAATTGGCACCCAGCTGCCCCCTTAGTGGGGCTAGACAACAAAAAACCACAGGGCTAGCCAATCTCAAAGGCTATTTTACATGTGGAAAATGTATAGGGTGCTCATTCAGCCTCAAATGGGATAAGTTTCAGTCTAATGTAACAGGCAGCAAGTATGACATAAATACTTTCATTAACTGTAAGAGTAAATTTTGTGTATACTTGCTGGAATGTCCCTGCGGACTACAATACGTGGGGAGAACAGGAAGACCCATAAAACGCAGATTGGTGGAGCATATATATAACATCAAAAGAGGTTTGGAGACACATAGGGCCTCATTCAGAGAGGGTTGATAAAAAATATCGCCAGGGAATTTAAAATGACTGTTTTTTGGGTGTTGCTATCACGGTATTCAGAAAGGCTCGATTACCAGTGATAGCAAAATTCCCAAAACGGGCGAGTTGCTGCCAGCGATAGCATCGAGCCTCTGAAAAGGCCTAAACCGGCAATTCATTTCTGCTGCAGAGAGAGCGGCTCTAAGAGAGCCGCCTCTCCCAGCTGAAATGTCGCCCGAAAATTATTTATTTAAATATAAATTTCTTTAATAGTGTAGAGGTGCAGGGGGTCTCCGGAGCTGAACCACGTTGATTTTATGTCCAGGGGCCCCTGCTTCCTGAGATACAGGCACCTTTATGGGGTGACGGTATCTCCTATGCAAGGAAATGTCCCGGTCACGTGACGCGGGACATTCAATGCAAAAGGATACCGGCACCCCATAAAGGGGCCTGTATCTTGGGAAGCAGGGGGTCCCTGGACCTGAAACCAACGTGTTTCAGCTCCGGAAACCCCCTGTACATCTACACTATTAAAGAAATGTATATCAATAAATATTTTAATAAACATCAATACATGCCCACCCCCCCCTCCGCCCAAACCCATACAGTACAGTAATGGGCAAAATAACTATTATCCAGATATGGATAATAGATTATTTGCCCATTATTAATAACTGCCTTAGCATACAAAAATTAAGTAAATAAATACAGTTATACTTACCACAACAGCAGGTTCCTCTGTCCTCTGTAGCAAGAAAGCGTATACAGTATACAGTACATAATAAAGACTAATGGCCCCTAACCCCTTAATCACCTTTGCGGTTACTAACAGCTATAGTCATTAAGGGGTTAACCCACCCTGACCAGATACAAACCCGGGAGGCCTAAGCACCCACCCCTGACTGACTATACCCACCCTGTACCCATTGATTAGTATAGTGGTACATCATACCCATATAATAATAATATGGGCATGATAAGCACTCAATGGGCACCCTAATTACAATACATTAATACACAAGACAGACAATAATAAAACCTAACTAAACTCTCAAAAAACACACTTCACTAAATAAAAACAGTAGCCAGCTAATCCAATGAATATAAGCAGTAACAACATAAACAATTCATTTATTAAACCATTACCCAATCAAACCAATTAATTCCTAAACCTACTCAAAATGACAAAAAAAAGCCTCACAAGTTTTTGATGAAAGGCTCTGTCTACACTAGTTAGTCGCCAAGAAGGGCTAATTAACATATTAAATTCGAGAATGGATTATCACACGTGCACATGCGTTACTGTAAACAAAGCCTCAAAGATTTCAAGGATGAGTCATTCTCGCCAATACAAATAAATACAATTGAATGGTTTGGGAGAGGTGTCGATAAGGATTTGAAATACGTTAGCCTTGTGTGTGTGCGGGGGGGAGGGGGAGAATGCTGTATGCTGGATTATCAGTTCAAAGAAATATTTTCAACAGGTCATAATAATGTTTTGAACCCCACACCCCCAAATAAAAATCACAGTACTATGCCACCCACCTCATAAAGTACGTACATGACTAGTGCAGAATTAAGCTACAGTAGTGATTGATTCTCAGAATATCAAAAATTGTTATGCAGGCACATGTCGAGAAACGAAAAAAATAAAATTTTTCCAGACTTTAAATTCTAATTGAATGGGAAGTCATACCCGCATGCGCATAAATAATCAACAAGGTTCCAATGAGACATACACGCATGCGCAGAAGTGGGAGAACACGCTCGGGAAGATTAAACTATTAAACTGAGCCAGAAAGCCACCCATTACAAATGAATGGTTTGAGGTGTCGATAAGAAGTAGAAATACTTGAGCCTTGTGTGTGCGGGGCAAAGGGGGAGAGCGCTGTATGCTGGATTACTAGTTCAAAGAAATATTTTCAACAGGTCATCATAAGGTTTTGATCCACACACCCCCAAATAACAATCACAGTATTCCACCCACCTCATAAAGTACATACAGTACAGTACATGAGTAGTGTAGCATTAAAAAGCAACGGTAGTGATTGATTCTCAGAATATCCAGAATTGTAATACAAGCCCATGTCGATAACCGAAAAAAAAAAAAAAACCTTCTAATTGAATGGGAAGTCATACACGCATGCACAGGAATCTGATGCCACGCTCGGGAAGATTCAAGCCAGAAAGCCATCCATTACAAATGAATGGTGTTGGAGATGTGTACAGTAGATAAGAAGTTGAAATACTTTAGCCTTGTGTGTGTGCGGGGGCGAGGGGGAGAGCGCTGTATGATGGCTTATCAGTTCAAATAAATATATTCAAACGGTCATCATAATGTTTAATGCGCAGAAATGTGATACTATGCATTTCAACAATGTTCCAATGAGACATACACACATGCGCATAAAATAAAAACAGTATGAAAAGAAGAGCAAGCCTAGTAAAAGTATTGATTAATAAATAATACATATAGACATGTGATAATGTTATTTTCGGAAGAAGCCGCAAAGTTATATTTTTGTAATACTGTACTTCTTCTCCCTAAGGAGCCTCATACTACTACTGTATACAGTATGAACTTGGAACGTTAATTAATCTCAGGTTCAAATATAAATCTTCCAATTTACAATTACTGCACGCGAACACAGACTTGCAAAAATGTACGGCAGGTTGAATTGCTATTAGACTTTTAAGACAACAGCTCACGATCGCCCACCTGAGTTTCTAGATGGTATTGCAGTATTGCAGACAACGCTAAAAAAGCGAGCGCTAAAATAACGAAAACCGCTCGGAAAAATAAGAAAACAGAGCGCGGTTATCAGAGCAGCACGGCTTAGGCTGATTTAGAATAAAGGCTGGCGCAGCTGGATTTATATTCTTTATTGTCACATAATTTTATTCAATGCATGTACAATCACTGGGTTCAAGAGTTGACACTCCCAAAACTCAAAACATGGATCAGAGGTAACCAAATGGGCTTAACCTTTATTAGTGAGCCTAGTTACCCCCTCACTATCACAGTGTGATTTTGGGAGAGTGGCGGTGTGTGAAATTCTTGGGAGGGGAAGGTGTGTGTATGTGATTATTGGGGGGAGGAGAGTATGTGATTCTTTGGGGAGGCATGTATGTGATTCGAGGGGGGAGGTGTGCATGTTTGTTTCTTGGGGGAAGGTGTGTGTGATTCAAGTGGGGGAAGGTCTGTGCATGTGTGTTTGTGTGTGTGTGTGATTCTTTGGGGGTGAAGGTGTATGTGTGATTCTTTGGGGAGGAAGATGTGTGTGTGTGTTTGTGTGTGTGTGATTAATTCTTTTGGCGGTGGAGGTGTGTATGATTCTTAAAGGGGAGGTGTGTGTGATTCTTGGGGGGAGGTGTGTGTGTGTGATTCTTGGGGGGGCTGTGTTTGGGTGATTCCTTGTGGAGGTGTGTGTGTGTGTGTGTGTGTGTGTGTGTGTGTGTGTGTGTGTGTGTGTGTGTGTGTGTGTGTGTGTGTGTGTGTGTGTGTGTGTGTGTGTGTGTGTGTGTGTGTGTGTGTGATTCTTGGGGGTAGAGGGAGATGTTTGTCAGTGTGGTGGGGGAGCTTGCGTGTGAGAGGAGGTTGGGATATGATAGATGGGGGATTAAGTGAGTGAGTGAAAGAAGGTGTGTATGAGAGTGATAGAGAGTGAGAAAAGAGCAGAAAAAGGAAGATGCACGAGTGAGAGATGATAAATAAATAATTTTGATTTTTTTGTCCAGGTTTGGCACCTTAAAATAATTGTCACCTTATATATAGCACATTTGTGCTCATTAAGAAATAATTAGCTGTTGCATCCTCATTTACATGCTTATTCGCATTAACACTACCCCCACAATGTCCCTGGAATAAGATGATGCACGTTTGCACAGCTTTACAACTTACCACATAGATTTAGTGAATAAGGTAATAAACAAAATGGTGTTAAATAAAAAATTGTGTGTTTCTGTATTTATCAGAATTTAGTGAACTATTTCAATTTATTTTCTATTTACTGGATGCCTTTCTCTGCATATGATTTTGACTGCTTGGTCATAACCCTAAAATATAACTTGTCTCAAAAAAAAAATGGAATATTTTTTTCAGAAATACTTTCCTTTCTCTGTACACGTTTATTTTTTTATTAACAGGGATAAAACATCACAATAATTCAACACTGTACTTTAAAGTTGTGTTTATTATACTGTAGCACTGTAATTACAAGTATGAATATTTTAAAAATAAACATATTTCCCATAACTATTTATATATTTTTTTTAACATTATTATAGCAGAAATAAAAAATGAGCAACAACAAAATCTTTGTCAATTTATCACCTTAAATTGTAATCTTTATTCAATAATTGTTGGAAGACAAACACATTTCTTCCTAGCACCTCATATTTTTCCATTATTCCTCCTTCAGCTCTTCTCAGTCAACAGCTGCCTTCCCTTAGGTTAACTCTGTCTTCTCCTTGTCCGTAGATCATTCTTCCTCCCATTCTAACCTCCTACCTGGCAATAGGTTATTTACACACAGAGTCGAGCCATCCTTGAACAAATGGTTCTAAACTTTCCCCAAATTGGATAACAAGAACTCATTGTGTCTGGTGTGTAATTGCAAAATCAATATGAAAATTAAGTAGTCAGAAAGTTTCTGAACTGTACAAATGTAAGTTTTCTTAAGAAAAATAAGCACAGACAATATGACATCGGATCTAAAAAGTATTTTTTTTAAATCTATTGGATATATAATGTAATGGACTCTTTAGGCTATGTCACCCTATTGTTGGAACATTTCATTTCCTGTATTTTTATATGCCAGGTTGAGTTTAATGAGCTGTTGCCCTACATCAAATATTTTGTACACCAACATTTTTACTTTAATTTGTTTTTAAGGCTTTGCCTTGGGTGTTTCTGTGAAAAGGTCACTTTGGAAAAACAGACACCTGAATATGTCATGTGTCATCAGAATATGGAAGCTATTGCTTTACTTTTCTGATTATAATACATTGTATTTTTAATCTAATTTACAAAGACCATCTCTAAATTCTCTTCACCGTTAATCAAACCTATTAGGAGTTATTAAATAACTGAAAATAAATATGTGAGTTTTATTTATGTTATCTATGAATGACTGGCAAAATCATTAGGATTACGATATTTAATAAGGCACTTCAAATGTACAGTTGATTAAGTTATGTCCATGAATGTTATTTATGGTATTGTATCATGTATAGAACCAAAAATACAAAGTTCTGTTCATCTTAGAATCTTACTTTAATATACTGTAGTAAAGAGAGGGAGAGGTGCAATTTAGGATACTTAAACCTATACCAACCAGGAACAAAAAACACTACCATAATGCACTCAAAGATAATACAAAAATCTACAATGAAATGTACAAATTGTGCTTAGAGTAATTATCAGCATAGGTCCCTACTAATTCCTAACACATATAGGGGGCTATGCACTAAGCTCAATGGCTTTGCGTTCTGATTTGGCAAAAAGCAGGTTCGTTAAAAGTGAAGCCGGGGACGCGATTTACTAAGGCCTTGAGGCCATTTTTTAACGTACCTGCTCAAAATAGCTCAGAACAGCCACAGCGTACGGGTTGCTTTTTTTTCCCTCTGTTAGCGTTTTTAACCTTTACACACGCTAGCTGATAGAAAAAAAGCCGCATGTAACATTTGCATGGAGATTCTGTATCTCCATGCAAGACTGTTACAGGCGATCGTACACTAAATAAATACATTTTAATAATAGTGTACTTGAGCAGGGGGTCTCAGGACCTGAACCACATTGGTTTCAGGTCCGAGGACCCCCTACTTCAGGAGATACAGGCCCCATTATGGGGTGCCGGTATCCCCTGCACTTTAAAGCTCCCGCGTCACGTAACCGGGACATTTAAATTCTGCAGGGGATACAGACACCCCATAAAAGGGCCTGTATATCCTGAAGTAGGGGGTGCCCGAGGCTGAAACCAATGTGGTTCAGCTCAGGAGACCCCCTGCACATCTACACTAGTATTAAAACACACATAACAATAAACAATAATTCATTACCGTAGCGGCTATCCGCTATGGCAATGAAGCTGCAATAATGTACATTTTAATAATAGTGTGTGGGAGCAGGGTGTCCCCTGAGCTGAACCGCATTGATTTATGCCTCAGAGACCCCCTGCTTCCCGAGTTACAGGCCCCGGTATGGGGCATTGGGTGCCAGTGTCGCCGCCATCTTTATAGCGTCCAAGACGCGATGTGGGCTCTATAAAGATGGTGTCCACACTGGCACCGATGCCACAAACTGGGGCCTGTAACTCAGGAAGCAGGGGGTCTCTGAGGCAGAAATCAATGCGGTTCTGCTCAGGGGACCCCCTGCTCCCGTACACTATTATTAAAATTTACTTTAATGCAGCTTCATTACCTTAGCGGATAGCCGCTAAGGCAATGAAGGGATTAAGGCCAATTTAATTGTAAATTTAATTTTCAAATGTAATTTGAATTTAGTGACAGGTTATTTGTAATGGCTTATTTCTGGTAGTTAGATTAGAATGATGGTGGTTACTTTAAATTAGAATTGTTTTGGCATTGGTTTGGCTTTAGGAATTGAATAGGGAATTGTATAATTGATTTGTATTGTATTGTAGTTGCTTGAGGAAAGTGATTAATTGATTGATGCTAATTGTATTGATGTTGCTTAGTTTCTATTTGATTTTCATGATGGCATTGCTGGTTAGGGGACGTTGTTCATAGTGTATTTTATTGTTACATATATTTTGCATAGTGTTTCATGATGCACAGATTAATTGCATCATGTACACACTCAATGCAATTGTGTGACATTTCATATACATTTGTGTAGCTGCTGGTTTGTTGGGTTATATTTACAATCGATGCTGGATTTATTGTAACATGCAATGTGGTGATTTTAAGATTAAAAATTCATGTTTTGATTTATGCATGTTTTATGTGTTTCATAATGGGCAAATAATCTATTATCCATATCTGGATAATAGTTATTTGGCACATTATTGTACTGTATATGTTGGGGAGGAGGGGGGGGAATGATGTACTGAATGTATACGTCCGGTTTATTTTTTTTACATTCAGGGTTGTTTTTTTTGTGTCATCTGTGGGGGCACCGCGGACCCGTAGTGCCAACCCGTGGGTCCCCAGACCCCCGTGGGAACAACCCGTGGCCCCTCAGACACCTGTGGGTCTTACCCGGGGCTCCAAGACATCCGCAGGCCTACCGTGGGGACCCAATTGTGGCCCACGGTGACCCGCGGAGACAACCTGGTGGGCCATGGTGCCTGCCAGGTCCCACCAACAGGCCTCCAGAACCTGTATGAAACAAGTTGCTGGTAACCTGTAGGTCTGTGAGGTGACCCGTCAGGCACACCGGGGACTCACATGGGCCTGGGGTATGAACCCTGTATGTAAAAAATAAATCATGTATTTATGGGGGGGCACAGGGGGTGGGTTATGTATTTAATAAATATAATGATGTTTATTGTGGGGCTGTGTATTGTTTTTATTGTGGGTACTGGGGGTGGGGGGAGGGGGTATTGGCCCCAAGGATATGTGGGTAGGCCTCCCGGCTGGGTAGTTAGTGAGGGTGGTTAGGCCTCATGGGGTGGGGGGTTAGTGGGGGAGGTATGTAGGCCTCCTGAGTGGTGGGTAAGGCTGGGTTAACCCCTTAATGACTGTAGCGGTTAATAACCGCTATGGTGATTAAGGGGTTAGGAGACATTACATTGGCTATTGTGATTGTTGTGCATGTTTTGCAGCACCGGAGGGGCATGGGCAGGATGAAGATGAGGATAAAGACGGCCTTCATCGTGGGTGCCTGTGAAAGTTATGTTTAATATATAATGACTGTTTTTATTGTAATTTATATGTATTTAAAATGGGCAAATGCATTATTATCCATATGTGGATAATAGTAATTTTGCCCATTACTGTTTAGTATGTGTTAGGGGGTGTATTTAGTTATAAATATTGTTTATTATTTTTGGAGGTGCAACATTGGTTCCGCAGGCCCACGGGTGCCCCGGGACTCCCGTGGGGACCCCGGGATGGCCGTTGGGACCCCCGGACACCCGCGTCAACCCCCGCACTCCTGCAGGGAACCCCGCTTCGTTAGCTGGGGACCCCCGGACCCTCGCGGGGTCAGCCGGGGACACCTGCCGGCCTGTTTATATATGTTTTGCGCATGCAAAAATGAAAAGCAATAATTTTTTCTAAGTCCAGGTTTTTTTGAGTCTACTCTGACCTGACGTGTTCTGATCAACGCAACTTTTGCGTATGCTTAGGCTGCGTTGCTTAGTGCATTCCGCTTAAGGGCAGAATTTAATGCAGATTTAAGGGCAGATTTAATTAATCGGGTTGAGCGCAAAAGCATGTTCTAAGAGCTCTTTGCGCTCTAAAAGTGACTTATCGGAGCTTAGTGCATAACCCCTATAAACAAAGAATACAAATGAGAAATTTGGGCAATCAACACTATCATCTAAAATATACAGTATATGTCACGGGAGACCAGGTTATATACACGTTTTTACCAGCTTTATTCATTGAGCAAAAGAAGGTAATTAAATAAATTATATTGTTACACACAATGATACACAAAATACAGACAAAAAGGCACGCTTACTTTGGGACTGGGGTTGAAAACTAGACTTTCCTAGGTGCAGGAAACTCTTTGGGTGAGTTTTACCCTGACTGGGATTTAGCCCGGAATCTCCTGGAACCCAAATCGGCATAAAGTTCCACACGCAACCACTATGTTCTCTTCTGAAAACTTAGTCCCTCCTGACCGCGAGTTACTCCATATCTCCTGGAATTCAAATCGGCATAAAATCCCAGCCGCGTCTGTTTTGATCGTTTATGAGAACTTGGGAGCAAAAGTTAGACTCTGGCAGGAAGGCTTTTCAGGCTTGAAATCGAAGCCAGTTGCACTGCTATTTGCACAGAAGCAACTTTGAAAATCCCACCCACGCTCTTACTACCGCAGACTATGAATCTATTTGGCTCATCAATTCTTATAGTATTCTGAGTTTTATTCACAAAATTCAACAGCCAATCAACGTGTGGGAAAATTCTCAAGCAGCCAATCAGAGCCAAGTCGGCTAGAAAAGCCAGGTCAGTGGGAAATCCGAAATAGCCAAGACACATGCGCAAATCTGCTACCTCTCTCCCTAGCTTTCGCAATGCCACCCGCTGGGGTGGCAGAGATCTGGCAGAGCAAGTGGAATCCCGGAGGACTGTCCTTTAGGACTACCCCATCATTACCCACTGACCAAATGCTATTCACACCTCTGGGCATCCTCTAGCTGCTTTGAACTCCGATTTTGTCACGGAAGACAAGGCATTTACACCTTTTAAACTGGGATCATAACATTGCGCAAAAACGTGTTGATGAAATAAATTGACATTTATTCACTTAAAAAGGCAAACACACTGTGAAACACAAAATACACGAGAAAGACACACTTACTGGGGGTCTAGGGTAAAAAACTAGCCTTTCCTTGTTGAAATAAGCACAGAACCAAAGTTTTTAGTTGACGGGGACTCAGCACGAAATATTCTGGAACTCAAAATGGCTTGAAGTTCCTTACACCACCAATCTCTCTTTCTTCCGAAGGTGCTGAAATCCCTTGACCGGGAGTTAATCCCAAATGTCCTCTAACTATTTTCGGCTTGCAATCTTAGCTGCGACCACTATGTTCAATTCTCAGAACTTGGCCCAGATTAGTGGGACTTAGAGAATATTCTGCTTTGAAATTTCTGAAGCCGGCTCACTGCTATTTCTCCAAGACCATCATTAGATGGTTTCAAATTTGCAGCTGCTGTTCTGGCGCTTAGAATCCGCTCTCCGGATTGGATGAGGGAATCTTATAGTATATCAGAGTTCATTCTTGAAATACTACAGCCAATCCCAGTGTGGGAAATTTCCTACCAGCCAATCAGAGTGATGCCAGTCCTCTGATGCCAGGCAAGTGGAACTTCTGCATCTACCAAGGGCATGTGCAAGCTTGCCACCTTAGTCATTTAGTATGCAGAAGCCACCCACTGGTTTAGGCTCCTCACAGTCTGGGAAAGGCAAATGGTAGTCTGATGACTTACATTCATCCCAGGACGAGGGTGCTCAAGCTTAAACCTCCTCCTCAAATGCTCTTCACACCTCTGGCATCCTCTGTGGCTTCCATGTCCGATGTCTGGCACCAAGCTGGTAGCCCAGTGACTCACCCAGAACATCGGTCTGGAAAGACCCAGCTCATAATACGGTGCACAAGCATATATGTACTTTAAACACACTCTTTAATAAAACCATACATTTATACTTTCCTTTCTTATGGTTATGGGGAATAGAATAAGAAGTTGCCCTTTTATTCCTACTAGCCATATTCCCCACACACTGTACTAGACTTAAACTTTCCAAATCCTTGCAACCATATCTATGTTTGGAGTGTAACGCCTGTATGCCCGCAGATTCTGCAAACACTTTCTCCGTAAAACACCCCTTGAAACTCATAGCCCAGCAATCTCTGCTTGCTGGCACTCCTGGAAAGTTAAAAACACATAGATATTTTTTATTATATTGCATAATTATTTACAATGCATAGACAATCACGGGACTCAAGAGCAAACAGGCTTAAACTTTATTATTGACCTGGTTACCCCCTCACAGTTGCACCTGCCCCCTCAGGATGAAGGCTCTGTGGCAGTCACCACAACTGGTGGTTCCACAAGCCTTGCACTTCTTGATGCTTTTGGCTCACTAGTGATTCCTGTCTGGAGTCCATCAGCATTACCATTCTGGTTGCCTTTCTTGTGTTTGATGGTAAAGTCAAATTCCTGTAATGCAAGACTACAGCGCAGCAACTTGACATTCTCCCCGACACCCTTTGTAGGCAACTTAACGGGTTATGATCCGTGATAACTGTGAATGCTCTCCCATACAGGTAGGGCTGCAGTTTCTGCAAAGCGAAACAATGGCCAGGCACTCTTTTTCAATTGTGGCATAAGCCACTTCCCTGGGTAGGAGCTTCCTACTCAGGTACACAATAAGATGTTCACCTCCTTCCTCGCCCACCTGGCTGAGTAGAGCACCGATACCATAGTCGGAGGCATCGGTCTGTACCAGAAACATTTTGTGTAATCTGGTGCAGCCAAGATAGGAGCACTAGCCAGTGCTGTTGTCAATGCCTGGAAAGCCTCTTAACAGGCAGGAGACCAGGCTACCAGAACCAAAAGTCATTTCTGAGTCAAGTTAGCCAGGGGTGTAGCAATGGCGCTGTACTGGGGGACAAACTTCCTGTAGTAGACAGCGGTGCCTAAAAAAGCCATGACCTGCATTTTGGTCCTAGGGACTGGCCACTGCACAATAGCTTCAACCTTGGCTGGCTCTGGCTTCAGGTGCCCTCCACTCACTCTGTGCCCTAAGTATAACATCTCTGCCATACCCACCAGACACTTTGCAGACTTCAGTGTTAGCCCTGCTTCCCCAATTCTGCTTAGCACCAATGCTACATGCACTAAGTGTGTGTCCAACAAATTAATGAACTCAGCAATATCATCCAGGTATGCCCTTTTGTAACCCTGCATCCTTTCCAGTAACCTATTGACCAGTCATTGGAAGGTAGCCGGGGCATTGTTCGTACCAAAAAGCATAATTAGAAATTCATATAGGCCACTGGGAGTGATAAATGCTGACTTCTCCCTAGCCTCCTTGGTCAGAGGGATTTGCCAATACACTTTGGAAAAATCCAGGGTTGTCAGTTACTTTGCCCCCACAAGCTCATCTAAGAGCTCATCTTTTTGGGGCATGGGATAAGCATCCGACACTGTCTGAGCATTGAGCTGCCGGTACTCCACACAGAACCGAGTGTTCCATCCTTCTTAGGTACCAGAATTACCGGACAAGCCCAAGAGCTCTGAGTCGGCACAATTACCCCTAGGGCTAGCATCTCTTCTTCCTCCCTCTTTAGACTGCCTTTCACCTCTGCTGATGCTCGATATGCATGCTTATGCAGAGGTGTCTGATCACCAGTGTCCACTGGATGGTCTGTAATATTTGTCCTGCCTGGCTTATCCTAACATAGGGCCTCATGCAGTAAGCGCCGATAAGGCTTTTATCAGCATTTTCCCGCCAAAATTGGATTTGAGATTCAGTAAGTGCCGATAAGTGCTCAAAATCGGCAGTTTTTCTTGCCGAAAATTTTTTATCGGCATGCGGCTGCCGATAACCCCCTTATCGTCACTTTTCATCACTTTTTGAAATCGGCTGTATTCAAGTAGCCCCGATCAGCTTATCGGTGCTGATCGGCACTCAGAAATGGAGATTTCATCGGCAATTGGTCCCGCCAACTAAAGTTGGCAAGTTGGAGGGGAGAACGATCGGCAAGGTTGCCGGGACGGCACTTAGAAAAAAAAACCTCATCTCTACATCAATGGAGTCAATGGAGTGGGGACTTATAACATTATAGTAGTGTTTACGTTCTATTGCTCATAATACAAATGTGTTTGGCATTACAGTGTCGAGGTCATTCACTTCATCGTGTCACCCCTTACGTTTATTATTTGCTTAACATTGTACTTTTCTATGTTATGATGATTTGCGTGTCACATTAGTCTTAATGTTATGATGTGTCAAGGGAAAATCCTATACTCAACTCTTAAAGGAACAGGTCACATCATATCAAACATGTTACTTAAGTGTGCTTCAATTTATTATATGATGTAACACAATTCACACATCTAACAGATCCAGCATCTAGTAATGTTGTTATACATTATACAATGTTTGTAATGTGTAACGCATGATCAAACGTAAATGTAGCTGTTTGTTTTCATGTTTACAGTGGCGACCAACTTTATTCTAACTCGACTAGCTCCGCGAATTTCAGATTATCCCGGTTATGTGCGATTTTGTATCGTTTTTGCCCGGAGTGTATTGCGTTATTTTCACGGCTGTGATTTAAGCATTTGATTCCCGCTGTCTGCAATACTGCAATGCCGTGTAAAAACTCTTTGGGGCGTTTGCGAGCTGTTGTCTTTGAAGCCATCCCCTATAACCCCTAACATACAGTACTGTACACATACAGTACTGTATATGCACATTAATGATACTATAGGCCGGCGGGGGCGAGATGTGTTTGCTGCAGAGAGAGATCCGCTGCTCTCTCTGCGCAAACATCGGCACATTAAAAATTATTTCAAATACATTTTTATTAATAGTGTAGATGTGCAGGGGGTCTCCGGAGCTTAACCGCATTGGTTTCAGGCCCGGGGACACCCTGCTTCCCGAGATACAGGCCCCTTTAGGGGGTGCCGGTATCCCTCTGCTTGGTTTACATGCCGCGGTCACGTGATCGGGTTCTTTAAATGCAGAGGGATACCGGCACCTCATAAAGGGGTCTGTATCTCGGGAAGTAGGGGGTCCCCGGGCCTGAAACCAATGCGGTTCAGCTCCGGAGACCCCCTGCACATCTACACTATGAATAAAAATGTATTTAAAATTTATTGATTTATATTCATGTATTTATTTATTTATTTAGATTTATTTATTTATTGTGCGGCTGCTGTGTGTGAATTTTTTTTATTGTGGGTAGCGGGGTGGGTGAAGGATGTATTAGCCCCAATGGTGGTTGTTTAGGGCTTGCGGGGTTGTAGCGGGAGGGGTTAACCCCTTCAAGACCGTAGCGGTATTAACTGCTACGGTCGTGAAGGGGTTAAGTGCACCCGCAACCCCCCCGCAAGTCCTAAACTCACACCAAGGGCCAAATACCCCCTTCACCCACCCCCGCTACCCACAATAAAGCGGGCACGGTGGGTTAACCCCTTCATTGCCTTAGCGGTTAGCCGCTAAGGTAATGAAGCAGCATTTCTGTATTTTAATAATATTGTGCAGGAGCAGGGGATCCCCTGAGCTTTAATTTGTGGCTCAGGGAACCCCCTGCTCACTGTACAATATTATTAAAAATACATTCATGCTGCTTCGTTACCATAGCACATAGCCGCAAAGGTAAGGAATGAGTGTTTATTTATATATGTGTTTTATTCATACTGTAGATGTGCAGAGGGTCTCCGGAGCGGAACCGGATTGGTTTCAGGCCCGGGGACCCCCTGCTTCCCGAGATACAAGCCCCTTTATGGGGTGCCGGTATCCCTCTGCTTTGTTTACATGCCGTGTTCACATGATGGGGACCTTTAAATGCAGAGGGATACCGGCACCTCATAAAGGGGCCTTTATCTCGGGAAGCAGGGGGTCCCCGGGCCTGAAACCAATGCGGTTCAGCTCCGGAGACCCCCTGCACATCTACACTATGAATAAAAATGTATTTTAAATAATTTTTAATGTGCCGATGTTTGCGCAGAGAGAGCAGCGGTTCTCTCTCTGCTGCAAACACATCTTGCCCCCGCCGGCCTATAGTATCATTGATGTGCATATACATTACTGTATGTGTACAGTACTGTATGTTAGGGGTTATAGGGGTTGTTGTTATACAGTATATATATATATATATATATATATATATATATACTGCATTACAATTCATGAATTTATGCCATCTGGCGGACACGCGAAGAATTGCAGCCTATTAAATCCTGAACCATTATCAATTAACACATCAACCGCGCGTCAGCCGGGCATAACCCGTGGCTGGGAACGCAAAAGGAATGCGGCATGCTCCAGGTGAACAGCGTCTCATTCCAGGAACAAGCCAGGGACAAACCGGTGATTTGTTAGAATAAAGTCTGCCGCAGCAGTACATGTACTTTGTGACCTCCCTCTTTTGATATCGTTCGCAATTGGACACTCAATAACATTGCATGTTTACATTGTACACGATGCATTAGAATCACTTCATGCTAACTTATACACACATCTATAATAGTTACTCATTTTTACCCGATTGAAACTGAATCAATAGCAACTATCCTGATGGCATTAAATTATGCATATGCAAATACAATAACTTCATGTGATCAGGTGACAATAACATGCTAAATTACACATGTTGCAACGTAGTTTCTCAACGTCAATGTCATGGTTGTATCCTAATTAGATGACTGAGTGTTGTGTTCAGAAGTAGTACATGCATTACACATTCCAGAAATACTTGACAATAAATGCTTGTACAAAGCTTAACGTTACATCATTCTCAAATATCATGATTGCCTGGTGAACACACATAAATAATTATTTTAATTACTAATGGATACACGTTGGGAGTGAACTACTTGGATATGTTAATGTAACACCTTGCACTTCAGCAAGTCACCTGACATCATCACATAGGTATTTAAAGGAGGGCAATTACCTGCGCATTCACAGCTACAGACTTGAAAATTATGCGAATGTTTATGAGATGGAGGAACATTCTATTGGATGAGAGGCTTGCTGATGGAGAGGATGTCACAGGCCAAGGAAGGGACAGGGACAGAGGCAGGGACAGTGGCAGGGACAGTGACAGGGACAGGCACGCAGACAGGAGAGGGAGAGGGAGAGGTCGAGGGAGAAGGCAAGGAAATGAGAGGAGAAGAGAGAGGAGAGAAGTTGTGCCTCATCCTCGTTTGTACAGGGAGAGAACCCTGTTAGATGGGATGAGTGAGGAGGAGATTGTAAGTCGCTATCATTTGAGTTCAGCAGCAATCTTAGCTCTTTATGAAGAGATACGGGGAGATTTAGATTTTGTGACAGCCAGAGGTCGTGCAGTCCCTGGGCTTGTTAAAATGCTGTGCTCATTACATTATCTTGCTACCGCGTCATTCCAGACAACTGTGGGCATAGTGGGCGGGGTCTTGCAATCTACATTCTCTCGGGCCTTTACCCAGTTTCAATGTGCACTCAATAGACGCGCTAGGAATTATATTCATTTTCCTACAGAGCACACAGAGTGGCTGGAAGTAAGGAGTGGCTTTTATACAATAGCCGGGATACCATGTGTGATGGGTGCAATCGAATGCACTCATGTTGCTTTGATCCCGCCTAGTCAGAGTGAGCATGCTTACCGCAACCGTAAGCACTACCATTCCCTGAATGTACAGGTGGTATGCGATGCCACGATGAAGATTATGCATGTGGTAGCCAAATTCCCTGGTTCCAGTCACGATTCCTCTATCCTGAGAAACTCATCAGTCTTCCATGCTTTCGAACAAGGCTATTTTAGACCTGGTTGGCTGGTGGGTGAGTACATATTATGATGTGTTAACAAACAACTCTTGGTTTTCTAGGAAATATTGTATGTAATAATGTTAACACTAATTGTTTCATATTTGTGCACAATGGATTATAGGTGACTCAGGATACGGAATTAGGCCGTGGCTGTTGACCCCTGTGGCAAACCCTCAAAGTGAAGCAGAGGAGGGGTACAATGTTGCCCATATATCTATGCAATCCGTCATAGAGAGGACATTTGGGCTTCTCAAGACAAGATTTAGGTGTCTCGATAGAACTGGTGGGGCACTTCAATATAAGCCTGCTAAAGTGTCTGATATTATAATTGCATGTTGCATTTTGCACAATGTGGCCCTCCGCAATAATGTACAAACAGACATATGTCAGGGTTTGGAGGAGGAGCATCCCGTCAATGTACCAGCTGACAATGACCAAACAGCCAGTGGTGTTGAGACACGTCTGAATGTCATAAACACCTATTTTTCATGTAAGCAAATACATATATGTTCATAGTACTACATAGATGTATTCATTCTTTGTTATGATAAATACATTTGTCCAAATACCATTCACTTTGGAAACAGATTAATATGGTTCGCACACCTTTCTCTGCTCTGCTGTGTGGACAATTGAATGTATGTCATTCATCAACAGGTTGTTTTATACTTCTTACCAATAAAAGGTGTTGTGTGTACGTGAAGAAATAATGTGTACTAAATCTATTATTTATGTACATGCTCTATTTGGTTATGCATACACAATAAACCTACTATGTCCATAGTCAATAGCTGGTGCAGTATGGTTACATACAATGTTTCTTTTGCAGTGTGACATGTGAGTCACAATGATGTGTACACTATTATGTATTTCAGATCATATTTGACATATTATATATGTTGTTTCATATCACACACAAAATGGTCAATTTTGTGTGTTGCTTACCTTAATGAACATGTCATGACAATGATTTATATTCATTCATGTTTTCTTTTTCAAGGTATATCACTTCAATGACTGCTCATGGTATGTATTTCAATTCACATCTGTCATAAGATGTGCAAACCTCGATACAGGTATATTTACAGGATGTATAAACAGAACATAATGAAAAAGATGTGACAATTGAAACATGTCGTTTCTGTATTGTGTACGTGCGTTTAGCTACACTTAGTGGTTAATGTGCAGTGTCTTTTAATATCATTAGGGACATTACATAACATGTAATTTAGCAAACGTAACAACATCCATTCATGGAATATAGGGGTGGGGGGAGAGAATGGGATAAACCCTGCTCAGCTATTGATTATGGGAGGAGTACATCCATTGATGCACATGAGCAATCTTAACACTCAATGCATGTTTGTATGAAAAGACACCAATGTTTTAAACATCATTAACATTGCAATGTATGTGATTAGTTGTTGTATCACTTCATCTTCATGTTGATTACTACATTGTCACATGTGTATGTATAAGTCAAAGATGTGTGTTGATTTGACGTACATGTAACAAACACCATTCCAAAGTATAGTTCTTTGGATTCTCAACTTTTCCTAATTCATCCAACACAATGACAATGTTGTTAATATAATTTTTATTTCATTCACGTTAGTTATTCATAATGATCATGATCCTTTATAACTAATGTCAACATATGAACATAAATGAAGTGGACATTTGCGTACGCACACATTTCAGCAACAGTGTGTGTTGTAGTTTTTGTGTGATGCATATATTTCTACGTGAAATAATATAAACAAACATGATAATGTTGCTTTTATCATCGGCCTCGCTTAGCTATGTATGTGTTGAACATTTAATAATAACACTAAACTATAGTTAGTCGTGTGAATAAAATTTACACACAAATGTTCATGGTTTCATGATCTTTAACTAACATTCATTAGCTCATGCATGTTAGGTTAGCACTACAACTTAGGTGAAAATATAAAATGCACACAACTAAACAGTTTCTATCACCTCCCTATTGTTATTGTGTACGTTCAGATACAATGTCTACAAGTTGTTATGTAGCATTTACATTCTTTGACAAGTCACACGTGAGATTATAATATATAGTAGATGAATGTGTTTGCTGAGTGATAATGTTGGTTGCATATATCACATGGCAATACATATAATGTTAGTAGAAAATAAACAAAAAACAATATACGTTCTAACTTCAGTGCTTAGCAACATCATTATGTTAATTAAGTGCATAGTAAATATTTGCATAAGAGGATAACATTATGTAGTGATTGTTAATCTGCGCACCAATCATTGAAAGCATTGTTACATATTTATTCTAATAGTTGTTCGATCGTCATCACAATCATCTAATATAACGATTGGCTCATTTGAAATCATACATTGGTCCCATGTATTCATCCGCGACATCTGTGAAATACAGCAAACACATGATGTTCAAAGATGGCACATTTATATATGTCTCAGCATGACAACGCTTAACACATCTCTATATGATTGTGGATATTCAGGCATTAGTAACGTATATGTTTAAACTGCAAGGATAAAACTACAGATACAGAACTGTGTCATTTTTCAAATGGCGTTGCTGGCATTACTACTGATATGATTTTTCCGGTGCCTCTATACATAATAATGTGCGCGCACAACGTCTGTTGCGCGCGCACGTCACGAATGTGTGGACTAAGTCTTAGCGCATGCGCAAAATGATGTGTATGCTGTGCATTCAATACATGTCCCTCCATGGTGCTGCAAGCAGTATGCATATCATGGCTGGAAGTTATGATATGGAAGCAAAACAAATTCACTTCTACACACGTACATATCTAAACTTTGTAAAAGGACGTGTGCCCACGGAAAAAATGGACGATCAGCCAATGAGCGAACAAAAGACGTGTGACTTCATGTTAAAGAACCGTGAAATGCACGCAAACACCCCTCCCACTGAATTAACATTGGCCTCCAGCGCTATGCACGCACCGCCCCACCGACGCGCGCGCATGACACACTGCACTGACCGTAACAATAAGCTACGGGCACAGCCAATACGGTTTCATGCGCGCATGTTGGTTGGGGGTGGGGCTTGCATCGGTAAACCTTTTTAAGGACGTCTTGGGACATGACCACAGTCCCACGTCATATGTGGGTGACACTTTGTTTTTATATGTTGAATGCTAAACAATGAGATGTGTGTGTGTGTTACAGTTAGTGTAACATGTTGAAATGATACTTTAAAAGCGATAATAATCTAGGATTTAGGACTCCGTCACCAATGTGTACCATGTGTACATGACGAACCATAATGGTTCATCATGTAGTATATTGTTATAGGAAATAATGTCTTTGTGGACGCTACATGTAAGCCTATCTGCAATGTTAAGCTGTATCCACTCATTTGGCTAAAAAATGGTGTATATTATTAATGTAGACATATACAATTTGATTAAAGGCATAACACAAAATGTATTTACCATTCTTGTAGAAGTCAAAACTGATTTGGCTGCAACTGCTCGCTGCAGGAAGGCACAACAGTATCATCCATGGTTGAGGCAACCGTTGAATCCTGAATCACACACATCTCCATGAGGGCATCATATGGATCTGCAGTGGCTTCTTCAAACAAGACGTCCGGAGGTACGTACAGTTGTTGGTTGTTTTCCCATCCACATTGGTATTGCCCATATAAGTTTGAATACATATCATAGTAGTTATGTCCATCTTGCATCTGGTCTGGCTGAATGGAGGGTGCAGGTAGATCAGCAGACACGACAGTCGGTGCGGCTTCAGTATCACTGGTAATAGGCAAAAATATGCTATTTAACAGAAGATATGTTCCATGTTCCATGGTAAGTTTAAATGATGGCGCAACATGCCAGCATCCATATCGTTGATCTAGCCGATCATGGACACGCTCAAAACATTCATTTGCGGATAAAGTGAATCGTACAGAAGTTTTAAAATTTCATTGTATGTCAAGTTGTTGGTAGTATGGATATTTCTTTTCGATCAAGTCATAGATTTTGGCCATGTTTGCACTTTTCTGTGGCGTTGATTCGATTACTTCATAAATCATAAATTTGTATGATTTACGTGGATGGCTGTGCAATGTGGAAACTTCTGCCATTTCTTCTCTCTTCAAGTGTACATTGTGTGAAGTTGAACGCATATGGATGTCTGCTGAATGTGTGAATAGTTACATGTTATCTTCGCGGTTTCTTCCAAGGTTATAATACAACGTAGCAGTTATACGCCTAGGTTTTCTCCCACAAGAAATTTGTTACAATAATTGGCTGAAATTCTTTGGGTAAGATACTATTTTCACAGGAATCGAAACTTTACTTTCAACTTAGGCAATCAACATGTGCAAAACAAATAGACTCTTTGAATTATAATAACAATGTGTGTGAAATCATCTACAGTGCTATTCTGAACACATTTCTGTTTACACTTAGCTAGATGTAACCATACACACACATCTGTATGTTTGTATCTTTTTCTGTTTTTCTCTCTGTCTGTTTATCTCTCTTTCTTTCTGCTTCTCTCTCTGTTTCTCTCTCTCTTTGACTCTCTCTGTTAGTCTCTCTTGATATATACATATATATATATATATATATATATATATATATATATTTATATATATATATATATTTATCTATATATAATTAACTATATATTGTGTGTAGATATACATATGTATGTACACTACCGACACACTTTATTGAAGTGTGGTCGGTACCGCAAGCCGGGAAATCTCCCGGCTTGCTAGTGGCCGCCCCTCGGCGTGCCGCGCGTCATAGACGCGCGGTCACGCGTCATCGGGAGCGTGCGCCCCCTGCACGCGTGTCCAGGGGCTCCCCGAGGGAGCCCTGGTGTCCCGCGATCGCGGGACAGCGGCAGGGGGTTCCGGGGGACCCGGCGGACCCGGCAGCGGTAGGGAGAGCGCCCCGATCGGAGGGCGCTCTTCCGCTGCTTCGGCGTGCGCCCGTCACACTCGGGCGCGCGCCAGGCTACTGCTGCGGCACAGAACGGGCAAATGCTCGAATAAACTGTGCCGCAGCAGTAGATATGTAGATATATAGATATAGATAGATAGATAGATAGATAGATTTATTTCTAGATATATCAATATATATATATCTATATATAGATATATCTATCTCTATCTCTATCTGTACATTGAAGGCCTTGTGTGCTAACAGGCCTTGTTGTAATTCTATTAACACTTCATTACAGTTTATAACATTACTGGGTGAGTATGTTTGAGGGCCTATTTGAGTCAGCTGTGTATAAGTAGTAGTTAACAGCAAACAAGGCCTCTTTTGAGCCATGAAGGCCTGTACTGTTAATTCTGATTATATATATTATATATAGAGTGCTAAACTAAAGCCATTCATGTGTGCAAGTAGGCCTTGTTGTAATCATATTCAAAGTTACATACAAGTGAGTGAATTATGGGCTGAATCATACTGATCCCATAATTTTAACAAGTGTCCTAACATTTATATCTCATTAACACAAGGCCTATTTGCTGACAACAGTGTCATATATATATATATATATATATATATATATATATATATATATATAAATATAAATATATATATATATATATATATATATATATATATATATTTATCAGCTAATATATATATATATATATATATATATATATATATATATATATATATATATATATATATATATATATACACACACACACACTGTGTGTGTATGTGTGTGTGTGTGTATACATATATCCATAGAGATACAGAGAGACTACAGATATATTCATACACACTAACAGATCTGTTATTGTAACCAAAAATCATACATGATCACATGCCAACATTATGAACTATGAAAGAAGATTAAGGTAAGTAATGTGTTACAGAGTTAAGACACCAGAAAACACAACATCAAAATGTATGCTGTTATATGAGTAGTTACTTAAAGTTGTATATCAATAATATTAGCATGCAATGAATATCTACATTACCAAACAAACCCACATACATCTCATCTTGAACAAGAGCTAAGTGAATTTCAGCTTCTATAAATATGGCAAGTGTGTAATGTTGTACCATTAATAAACTGATGATTAATACATATTTATATGTTATTAAATATGCCTTCATTCAGTCAGTGAACATTTCTAAACATTCATGTGTACAAGGATATACTTGAATGTTAGCAAGCATCTGTACATGATCATACATCCATTATGCATGAAATAGTCTGCAGTAAACACCACCAGGACACCAAAACATTTAGTGAATGTGATTATTTATTTTTGTTTATCCTCTTGAGAGCGAGTCACAGGCCTGCTTGTTGGTTGTTGTGTTTGCCTTTTCCCTTTGCCAAGTACTTTGGCCTTAACTGTACGACTTGTACTGGCCTGTGCCAGTTCTGTGGTACTGGGTGTGGGCTGTTGCACTTCAGGGGCACTGGGTGTGGGCTGTGGAACTTCAAGGGCACTGGGTGTGGGCTGTGGCACTTCAGGGGCACTGGTTGTGGGCTGTGGCACTTCAGGGCCACTGGGTGTGGGCTGTGGCACATCAGGGCCACTGGGTGTGGGCTGTGGCACTTGAGTGGCACTGGGTGTGGGCTGTTGCACTTCAGGAGCACTGGGTGTGGCCTGTGGCAGTTGTGAACCAGTTGCTAAACATCGTACGACTGAGGTTGGAGCAGTTTCTTGTTTTGGTGTTTTAATCTTTTTCCAAAAGCTGGTTAGTAGTAATTGTTGCCCTAACTTTCTTTTTTGTGTCTCATTTGTAGTTGTCCGTTCCTGATTTTGAACAGATGTAAGCGGTTGGATGTTGACAGGGACCTGCACAGAACTTGCACCTACAGTACCGGTATCATCCACAACTGGGGAATGAAGAACTGATGACTCTGGAGAAAAAGTAGCAGCATGTAAAGATCCATCCTCAGATGGGGTAAAGTGGAATTGTTGTTCTCTTGCAGTAATTCGCAACTGATTTGCTTGGCTTAGATTCACAACTATTGCTTGTAATGTCCTGTTTACATTTTGTATTTCTTTAGGAACATGGATGATGACTCTTGCAATTTGTGACATTTGTGATATTGTCCTTTCCTGCAGTGATATCATCCTTTCAAGCACTGTGGCGAAAATGGGGGTAATCAGCGCATTAATAAAGGCAGTGGGCTCGGCTGGTTACCCCTATTTCGTATTGGGGATGAACGGGTTAATATTATATGCTGTTCCCCTTTTAAGACTGCTAATTTAGGAACGGAGTGAGCCAGCACCCTGATTTTTGGTGCATCCTCAGTGTAAGCCCTCAAGTACACACATATTAAAAATATAACTTTGTCATAAGGGAAACATATATTTTTGATAAAGTGCCTTTCTGTTGCAGTTAAATAGTACAGACAGGATGCTATTGTTTCTGCCTGCCTTTGTAATGCATTAAGGAACAAATGTTTTGCATACCAGAACCAAATGTTTTGACACCTAGGAGCTGGGTCACTTGCCTATGCAAGCTTCAAAGCTAGCCTGCTAGGCCCACAGCTGTAAGTCTCTCTGGAAGTTGCATATCAAAAGACCCAGAGTAAAGGGGGTGTGAATTGGCCAGATGGATGCTAAATAGGACATCCTGGTGATCATTTGTGCTAGCTCACACCCTAAGTTCCCCGCTTCCAGCCTGAGAGGGGCCAGGTAGAGAGGGGAGTGCACCTATGCTAAGTAGCCAAGGTGGCATTGTCGCACATGCTCTGTGTGAACAGGAAATCCCTAGTGCCCACTCTCCAAACTGTGGGCAAGTAGGTGATTGGGGAATGACTACTTTCCCACGAGGGGGATTGGGTGGGTATGTTGGCAATAGGCTTCCAAATCCTATATACATCCCCCCTAGGCTATCCCCATTGTCTTTCATTTTTCATTCTACCATGTGAGCAGAGAAGAGCAGCAGCACATTCCGGGAATGCAAAGAGTCTTATTACATCGGAACCAAGGACAAAACTCTGCGTTTTGTCTGTGATTGCTGTGATTTCTGGGGGTTATTCGATTAACCCCAACATACCAGAAAAGACTTGGCACATTCACAGAAGGATTGGGGCTGGCAATTTGTGCCCTTGCAAAAGGACTAAATTTTAAAAGACAATCTTCTGGTGCTTTGCACCTTTCTGGACATTATCTCCTGTTCTTTTACCCGTACGTGTAATTATTAAGTTTATTCTGCAGTTGTCGTGTGTTTGCCTATCAAGGGAATAAATCTCAGTTTATTTTGCCCAACCTGTTCTGCTCAATCAGGATCCACGAAATATAAATGTGTTATTAAGCGCGTCTCCCGTCACAGGCGTTTAAAACTGGTGGCAGCTGGTGAGATACTGATTGAGCCTATATTGCAGTGTTCTGTAATATAGTGAGAACCTTGTAGATTGCAAGCTCCTCAGACAAGTGCAACTTACACACACTTCCAAAGAAGCACGAGATAATTCACTGGTCTCTGGACCCATAACCCAGTGGCACCATGAGTCTGCGCTCAGGGAGGTTCCGTTCCTGGGACAGAGAGCAAGTCGTGGAGAGATGTGCGGGATATGGCTTAACGACAGACGGTCATTCCAAGAGTCAGCTGGAGGAGGATTTAGAAGAATATGAGGGCAGAGCGGCCCAATTAGCTGCACTTGCAGTGGATGGTACTCAGCCCGGAGTTTTGGAGGTCCCTCCAACTCTGGAGCTGCAAGGACAGGGGGAGGGTGATGCTGACCACCCGGTCGTGGGTGGCTTGGTGCCAGGGAGTGCGGAGGGGTTCGCGGCTGCGGCCGATGGACTGCCGGCCACTGGACTCAGTGCACTGCTCGCCACCTGGGGATAAGGAATCAGCTACGAGCAGCGGTTAAAGCTCCTCATGGTAGAACTTGGAAAAGGTTCCCAATCCCACCTTGTAAACGAGGAACAAGAGCTTTCCCGGCAAGATCACCACAGTTTTAGCAAGTTCATTGATGGCACGGATGACCTGGACTCATTCCTAAATGATTTTGAGAATCAGTGTGGCCGGTTACGAATACCAAGGAGGGACTGGGTGGTGAAACTACGACCACTATTATCCGGCAAAGCCAAAAGAACTGTGCAGGAGCTTCCTGGTGTGGATGCTGATGACTATGGGCATGTGAAGCGCAAGCTGCTGGTCCAGTATGCCCTGATACCTGAGGGATATAGGAGCAAGTTCCGGACGGGGGATATAAAACCCGGGGAATCATTTGCGGACTATGCCAACAGAATGATCAGGCATGGAACCCAGTGGGTCACAGGGTATGGGGCTACCAAATACCATACCTTACTGGACCTGGTGTTCCAGGAGCAGCTGATGCAGCGGTTTCCCCCCACTGTGCGGGCTTGGATCTATGACCGCAAACCTAAGACCTGTGAGGACGCTGCCCAGATGGCCGACGAGTATGTGGCCAGCAGGATTGCTTTGGATGAGCCAGCAGTTCCCCAAGAAGGGGCCCAAGCAGCCCAGGGAACTAAAGCTACCCCTCAATGGACACTGAAAACTGCAGCAGCAAGCAAAGCACCAAAGGCTGCAGAATTCAAACATGAGAGGCAGTGTTTTACCTGCTACAAGGTCGGGCACCTTAGACCCGATTGTCCGGACCGGGACCGGTCCACAGGACTCCATCAGGGGCACCGCTCCCAAGAAGCAAAACCAGTTGCCCGTGTGCAACTGGCACCATCGGAGGGGACCAGCGCAGCCGTGACACCAGCCGACAGAGGGATGACCACGGAGGTACCAACCCTTGCCAACTCAGGACCTGCAGTGGAGAGCGGAGGGCATCAGGTTGCACCAATCGGGTTGCAACGCAATGATGCCAGGCAGAAGCATCTACGGTGGGTGACCATCGGAGACCGGCAAGCAGACGGGTTGCTGGACTCCGGTGCCACCGTGACTCTGGTGCGCCCTGATATCGTGCGGCCAGAGGATTTGCTCCCGGGCACCGAGATGCAAGTGACCATGACAGACGGAGGACCGCGGTCACTCCAAGTTGCCCGGGTCTTTTTGGACTGGGGGGCGGGTCGTGGAATGAGGGAGGTGGGGGTATTGCCCGGATTGGATGCTGAGGTGCTCCTTGGCAACGATCTGGGGCACGTTACCTGTGTTTTTACTGCGGAGCTGACACCTGCTGCACCGGTTGCAGGGATTACTACGAGCCAGGCAGCAAAGATCACAGCAGCAGCCCCTGTCCCCCTGCATTTGGGACCCACAGTTCCAGCAGTCTCTGAGGAGACCAGACAGGTAAGCCAGACTCAGTCTGCTTCTGACACTGACTTACTGTACCCTGTCCCTGTTCCCTGTCCCCCTGACTCAGGTATGACCGGGGGGTGGCCAGAATTAGGCACTCAGTTTAGGGAAGCGGTGCAATCTGATCCCACCTTGGAGGGCATGAGACTTCAGGTGTCCGAGTCTAAGCCAAGTGAGGGATCTAATTACTACTTGTGGCACCGCGGGCTTTTGTATCGAGAGCAGGGGGCTACAGGGTTATATAAGGTTTGGACTGGGAAGTGACAGTTAGTGGTACCCACGGGGTATAGGCAACAGTTATTACAGGTTGCCCACTCCATCCCGCTTGCGGGGCATCAGGGGGTCACACGCACGAGAGCCCGGCTCTTGCAGCGTTACTACTGGCCGGGGGCCTCCAGCGAGGTGGCAGATTTCTGCCGCTCCTGTGATGCCTGCCAGCGAGTAGGTAAGGCGGGTGATCGTGTGAAGGCACCCCTGAGACCACTACCGGTGATAAGGGAACCCTTTCAGCGGATAGCAATGGACCTTGTGGGGCCCATTATGATTCCTAGCTGGACAGGGAAGCGCTACATCCTCACGGTGGTGGATTTTGCCACCCGGTACCCTGAGGCAGTAGCGCTGGCTACTATAGATGCTAAGGCAGTGGCTAAGGCTTTGCTCACCATTTTCACTAGGGTAGGTTTCCCTAGCGAGGTCCTAACCAATCAGGGGTCGCAATTCATGAGTGAATTGCAACAGTGTCTCTGGGATGCGTGCGGGGTGAAGCACCAGCACACGACCCCTTACCACCCCCAAACCAACGGACTGTGTGAGAGGTTCAATGGTACCCTGAAGCAGATGCTGCGAACATTTATAGAGGCAGAGGGAAAAGACTGGGAGATTCACCTGCAGCATTTGCTGTTTGCGTACCGAGAGGTGCCGCAAGAATCCACAGGCTTCTCTCCCTTTGAGCTGCTATATGGTCGCAGGGTACATGGACCTCTGGACCTATTCCATGAGGGATGGGAAGGGGAAGCTACCAATACTGATGCGTCTGTGCTTCAGTATGTGGTAGATCTTAGAGACCGGTTAGAGATGCTCATGGGGTTGGCACAGGACAACCTTAAGGCTGCTCAGACCAAGCAAAAGACATGGTATGACCAGAATGCACGTAGCAGAGAGTTCATCCCAAGACAGCAGGTACTTGTTCTGAAACCCACTCGGGAGAACAAATGAATGGCTGCCTGGTCGGGACCGTATTCGGTACTGCGAAAGATGAATGAGTGCAACTGTGTTGTACAGGTAGATGCTGAGACAGGGAGGACCAAAGTCTATCACATCAATATGCTCAAGGAGTACATAGCACCGAGTGTGGCATTGGTGCTGGCCATTTGCAGCCCACCGATGGGGGATCCGGCGAGCAATGCTCTGCCTGATCTCCTAGGGGAGGCTAGGCAGAAGGGTACCATAGAACAGGTTGAGATAGAGTCTCAGCTGAGTGACAGGCAGAGGGCAGATGCCAGGGCTATGCTAGAGCAGTATAGGGCTCTGTTCACGGACAAGCCAGGGAGGACACACATCACTGAGCACCCAGTGCTGACAGGGGATCTGAGACCTCTGCATAAGCACGCTTACAGAGTGTCAGCAGAGGTGAAGGGCAGTATAGAGATGGAGGTGGAGGAGATGCTGGCCCTAGGGGTAATTGTACCATCCCAGAGCCCTTGGGCTTGTCCGGTAGTCCTAGTGCCTAAGAAGGATGGGACCACCCAGTTCTGTGTGGACTACCGGCAGCTCAATGCAGGGACGGTTTCAGATGCCTACCCCCTGCCCCGCATGGATGAGTTGCTGGATGAACTCGCGGGAGCAAGATATCTGACTACCATGGATCTCAGTAAAGGGTACTGGCAGATCCCTTTGACCCAGGAGGCTAGGGAGAAGTCGGCTTTCATCACCCCAAGTGGCCTCTATGAGTTCTTAGTGATGCCATTTGGGATGAAGAATGCACCGGCTACCTTCCAACGCCTGGTCAATCGTTTGCTAGAGGGCATGCAAGGGTTTGCAAGGGCTTATCTGGATGATATTGCTGTGTTCAGTAACTCCTGGGAATCACACTTACTTCATGTAGCTGCGGTGCTAGCCAGGATTAGGGAGGCAGGTCTCACCTTAAAACCCACCAAGTGCTTAGTAGGGATGGCTGAAGTCTTATACCTAGGGCATAGGGTGGGTGGAGGGCACCTCAAGCCAGAACCAGCTAAGGTAGAGGCAGTGGGGCAGTGGCCCACTCCCAAAACCAAGAAGCAGGTCATGGCGTTTCTAGGCACTGCAGGCTACTATAGGAAGTTTGTTCCCCAGTATAGTGCCTTTGCTAAACCCCTGACTGACTTGACCCAGAAGCGACTGTCTGTGCTGGTAGTCTGGTCTCCTGCCTGTGAAGCTGCATTTCAGGCTTTGAAGACTGCACTAGCCAGCGCTCCTATACTGGCCGCTCCAGATTATTCCAAGATGTTTCTGGTGCAGACGGATGCCTCAGACTTTGGCATTGGTGCTGTGCTCAGCCAGGTGGGGGACGGGGGTAGTGAGCATCCCGTGGTTTACCTGAACCGCAAGTTGCTTCCCAGAGAAGTGGCCTATGCCACTATTGAGAAGGAGTGTCTAGCCATAGTATGGGCTCTCAAGAAGTTACAGCCTTATCTCTATGGCAGATACTTCACTTTTATCACTGACCATAACCCCTTAAGTTAGTTGCAGAGGGTGTCGGGAGAGAATACCAAGCTCCTGCGCAGGAGCCTGGCCTTGCAAGAATGTGATTTCACCATTCAGCAAAAGAAAGGCAGTGAGCATGGGAATGCTGATGGCCTCTCCCAGCAGGACAATTCCAAAGACCTAATGACTTCAAAACCCCTCCGGTCAGCCCAACCACCAGAGGAGGTGGCCAGGGCAAAACTTGGGCTTTGTGTGGGGGAGATGTGGCAAAAATGAGGGTAATCAGCGCATTAATAAAGGCAGTGGGCTCGGCTGGTTACCCCTATTTCGTATTGGGGATGAAGGGGTTAATATTATATGCTGTTCCCCTTTTAAGACTGCGAATTTAGGAACGGAGTGAGCCAGCACCCTGATTTTTGGTCAGCCTCAGTGTAACCCCTCAAGTACACACTTATTAAAAATATAACTTTGTCATAAGGGAAACATATATTTTTGATAAAGTGCCTTTCTGTTGCAGTTAAAATGTACAGGCAGGATGCTATTGTTCCTGCCTGCCTTTGTAATGCATTAAGGAACAAATGTTTTGCATACCAGAACCAAATGTTTTGACACCTAGGAGCTGGGTCACTTGCCTATGCAAGCTTCAAAGCTAGCCTGCTAGGCCCACAGCTGTAAGTCTCTCTGGAAGTTGCATATCAAAAGACCCAGAGTAAAGGGGGTGTGAATTGGCCAGATTGATGCTAAATAGGACATCCTGGTGATCATTTGTGCTAGGTCACACCCTGAGTTCCCCCCTTCCAGCCTGAGAGGGGCCAGGTAGAGAGGGGAGTGCACCTATGCTAAGTAGCCAAGGTGGCATTGTCGCACATGCTCTGTGTGAACAGGAAATCCCTAGTGCCCACTCTCCAAACTGTGGGCAAGTAGGTGATTGGGGAATGATTACTTTCCCACGAGGAGGATTGGGTGGGTATGTTGGCAATAGGCTTCCAAATCCTATATACATCCCCCCCAGGCTATCCTCATTGTCTTTCGTTTTTCATTCTACCATGTGAGCAGAGAAGAGCAGCAGCTCAATCCGGGAATGCAAAGAGTCTTATTACATTGGAACCGAGGACAAAAATTCTGCGTTAGGACACTGTGATTGCTGGGGGTTATTCGACTAAAACCCCAATGGACCAGAAAAGACTTGGCACATTCACAGAAGGATTGGGGCTGGCAATTTGTGCCCTTGCAAAAGGACTAAATTTTAAAAGACAATCTTCTGGTGCTTTGCACCTTTCTGGACATTATCTCCTGTTCTTATACCCATACGTGTAATTATTAAGTTTATTCTGCAGTTGTCGTGTGTTTGCCTATCAAGGGAATAAATCTCAGTTTATTTTGCTCAACCTGTTCTGCTCAATCAGGATCCACGAAATATAAATGTGTATTAAGGCCGTCTCCCGTCACAAGCACTGACATCATTTCTGAATGGCGACGATTTTCTTCACCCAAGATTCTTTCTTCAGAAGCTGCAATAGCTGAGTAGGTGTCACGAGCAGGAGGACTTGAATGCTGGGTTAATCCACGCGTGGGAACATCTTCATGGTCACTTGAGTGAATTTGTCCTTGAGTGGCAACATCTGCTTGTACAAATAAAGAAAGACATTATGAACTGCCATGGAACTTTCACTCGTTTATCAATATAATGAGAGTTGTTCTCACAGTGTAACACATAACATGTTTCCATAATTTTTCATTTGTGTCAAATTAAAAGTTTATGCATGAAGTAAGAATTATGTTTCGACTCAGTGTGAACGAAGAATGAATGAAAGGTTGTTGTAACCTCACAACTCCTAGCTGATAGTTTACAACACACACAATACATGTTGTCATGAAAAACTACATCTTCTGTGACAATAACTAATGTGAAATTAATTACATGTGAAAGGCATTTATTTAGCATGGCAAATTAACATCTAGAAATGTACACATTAGATGTCCTGCACCTCATACACCCACCTTCCATGCTTGATGATGAGCTGGATGAGCCAGGTGATGAGACATGTTCAGTGTCAGGTGACACATGAGCTTCAGGAGCAACTATATAGAAGAATAACAAGAATGTTATTGACATGTGTACATAATTAACATAAAGTTTGTGTAGTGGGAGTATTTATGGCTAAATATCAGCATCACATAAGGAAATGACAATATGTTTCTGCCAAGCTGTACATTATCCATCTTAACATCAATGTACATGTGAACCTAATTGGCACATTTATTGTAAAAACCATACAACATACAATGTTCATGCAGGAATGCGTTGTAAAATTAAGTGTTCTGTTGTACATACACTGCATATGTTGTGTAGTAATCTAACAATAATAATGTACATCACTACCATGACAGCAAAGTTGACTCTGCTTATAATTTAGTACCTAATTGTGGAAATGTGAATGAATGTTTTTAGTGATCTGTGGGAACATTTAAGAGAAGCAGGTGTAGCACTCAATGTGGCTCACACTCATCAACACATGCAGTGTGTCGCTCACAGATGCTACTGGTGTGATAATGTAGCGTTTCTATAAGGTTAAAAGAAGATATGAGTGAACGAATGACTAACATACGTTTTCATATATAGGGGCCTGGTGGGTGAAAGTCTTCATAGAATTACCATTTCAAATGAATGTGATGAACTTCTGTTCACCTTGTCAGCTTCTAACAACTGTAGTCCCTCCCCCAAGACATGACAGCACCCTGACCTTTTATTTGTTTCTACCACCTGTAAGGCGTCCCACAAGACTTGACCGTAACATGACCCTGTGATCTGGCTCGATGCCCAACCCCACCCCCCTGTGTTCTTCTCTATGCTGTGATTACATATTAATTGCAGCTGGTTTCACACACTGGTACATGAGCGAAAGACAAATCTGAAGCGAGCTACATAGGAACACAATTAAATACCATATGGTACATGTTCCTATTTATGCTCTCAGTATACTACATGAAGCAAAAAAAGAGCTTTAATTAAACATAACGAAATGTGTTTGTGCAAATTATGAATGTTCGCCTTTGAATGCACTATCTTCCATGCAAGACTTGATGAGGCAGTAATGGCCTGTTTATAGGTGTAACATAGATTATCACTAATTTATGTATATATATATAGCAACTGTAAATATTACTGGATGCTCATTTGCATGTCTTAGACAGGTCTGCAACCCTGTCTTTCCCCAACATCGCCCAGCATACAGCGCTTCCACTGCAGCAAGGGATTCTGGGAAATGACATGCAAATGAGCACTCAGTGCCACCTTTTGCCACCATATATATTAATTGTTACTTTTTGTAGGACAACTAGATATAAATATATAGATAGATAGATAGATAGATAGATAGATAGATAGATAGATAGATAGATAGATAGATAGAGAGAGAGAGACATATATACAGATATATATGTAGGTATGCATATATTGGGAAGAAAGTATAAGTTGCAGCGGAAATATAGATAAGAACTGTAACTTACGACACACCTAGTACAGTAAACATTTGTCACCTGGTGGAAATGGCGCAGAATAAATTCCGATATCTCTGTCCCCGGGCAAACCCTCCACGACGACAGGAAGAAATTTTTCCTGCATCTGCTCCTCCAATGGAGTTAAGATACAAGCTTGTGCTGGCGGCCCACCTCCAGTGCCAGAAGCATGCATCCGTTGTGCTTGTATTTTTTCTTTCAGTTTGCCCTGATATCATCGAATCTCTTCCGACAATTCGCCCCGTCCCTGACATGATTCCCACACACAGACACAGCCAAGGTTATTTGATCCCACATTTCTTTTTTTGATGATGAACTTGTCCGCCCTTGAAATACATACAAAATATATGACGTTAATTATTATTATAAAAACGATCAGTTTCCTAAACTGCTACCTGTTCCAAGAGATACCAAACATGCTGGTTTAGGTGTAATATGTGTACCACATGAGCATTTACGTGTAAACATACAAATGTAAGGAAGCTTGCATGAATATTGTATGAACTTTGGCAACATTTTTAGACTGATTGTTATGGTTGTTCTAAAGCATGAAGGAATATGTGTGTAACAATTAATTTTAATTGATAGATATTATAGAATAATATTTTGATATTAAGACATCTCAAATGACCTAGGATAACATGTCTTTGAAGAATCAATGCAAAGATAGACTTACCTAGTAAATGCCCATACAGACAGTCATAGTGCTCCAGAATCCCTGTGACAAGAACTGTGTTTTCCTCTTCATTGAACCGAGGATTACGTGGCCGCTCCACACGTTTCTTCCGAATACGTGCAGGCCCAGAGCTTGGCTGCTGCTGACTGTACTCTCCTTCTTCCAATGGAAGAGACTCCAAAAGCGGCCACCAGCAACCACCCCACCACCAGAAACCCCAGCAGCACCAGCAACAGACACCCCAGCAGCACCAGCAACAGAGCCACCACCAGCACTCACACTCACAGCAACACCACTCGCACTCCCAGCAACACCAGTCGCACTCACAGCAACAGTACTCCCCTGAATCCTACGTTCACTCAAACGCGTACTCACACGACTACCAGTACCACTCACACCAGCATCACTCTTCCCACGCCTTGCGGCCATACCTCTAGCACTCACAAAGAACAGAAAAGAAATTTAAAGACAATCCACTGATCACAAAGTGAAAACAAGACAAAGATGTAAACAAAACAACACAGGACAAACCTCCCACAATACACCACAACTGTCTCAGTCAATATGAAAAATGTAAATCAGCCAGCTCTGTGTCTCTCTCTCTCTCTCTCTCTCTCTCTCTCTCTCTCTCTCTCTCTCTCTCTCTCTCTCTCTCTCTCTCTCTCTCTCTCTCTCTCTCTCAAACTCCCAACAACACAGAGAATAAATAAAAATACATGCTGCCTTTAAATGGGCCGCTCAATCCAAAACATGCTTGATTCGGCAGATTCAGTAAGACGTTTCATTGGGGAACCTAACACCACTTCGCCATGCACGCCGATACACCTGTGTGTGATTGGTAAATCATCGGCAGAGTGGGAGAAAATGTTTTCGGCTTGATTCGGAAGGGATTCGGCACTTATTGCATACGGAGAGGGAAAATCGCCAGAATCATGCCGATAAGGTACCCTTGGCGATTGCACTTTTTCGGCGCTTACTGCATAGAGCCCATAGCCTTTGCCTGCACTCTCTACTGTGCACTGAGCTGGGACCCTATCTCTACATATTGTAATGTGCCCCCTGCCTAGATTCCCCTGGGAGCTTGGGCAGGGCCGAGCTCGCCGGGTCCACCATCGTGGGCTACAGATAGTCAACACTGATGCCACACACTGTTTAAAATAGTTCGGAAGCATATTAATATTATATGTCCTATTTATTCCTGTCTCAACATCTAACTGTACAAAGTAGTTGCACTGATTTATCCTCCTGAGTACTGTGTACGGTCAAGTCAAGGCAGCCATTAATTTGTTCAGAAGAGTGGGCTTCAGAACAAGCACTTGATTCCAAGGGATGAATTCTCTGCTACGGGCATTCTGATCATACCAAGTCTTTGGCTTGGTCTGAGCCTCCCTGAGATTAGCCTGTGCCAACCCCATAAGCATTTCCAACTGGTCCCTGAGATCTACCACATACTGAGGCACAGAAACATCAGTATTGGTAGTTTCCCCTTCCCATCTCTCACGGAAAAAGTCAAGATGTCCCTATTCCCTGCGACCATATAGGAGCTCGAAGGGAGAGTATCCGGTAGACTCTTGTGGTACCTCTCGTTATGCAAATAGCAAATGCTGCAAATGAATCTCTCAATCTTTCCCTTCAGCCTCTATAACTGCATGAAGCATCTGCTTCAGAGTCCCATTGAAACTCTCACATAGACCGTTTGTCTGGGGGTGCAAGGGGTTGTGTGCTGGTGCTTCACCCCACACAAATCCCAGAGATACTGTAGCAATTCACTTATGAATTGCGACCCTTGGTCAGTCAGAATCTCACAAGGGAAACCTACTTTAGCGAAAATGACTTGATGCTTTAGCTACTGCCCTTGCAACGATGGTGGAAAGTGCTATAGCCTCAGAGTATCTGGTGGCAAAATCCACAACCGTGAGTATATAGTGCTTGCCAGAAAACTAGGTATCATGACAGGTCCAACTATATCCATAGCTACTCTCTGGAAGGGTTCCCATTTTACTGGTGGTGGGTTCAGGGGTGCGATCATGATAACCTCCCTTACCTACTTACTGGCAGGGATCACAGGACCGGCAGAACTTTGCCACTGCCCCTGATGCCCCTGGCCAATTGTAAGGCTGCAACAGTTGGGCTCTCGTGCGAGTGACCCCGTGATGCCCCGCTAGTGGTATGGAGTGGGCTACCTGCAATACCTGCTGCCTATACTCCCTCGGTACCACTAACTGTTGCCTACCAGTCTATACTGTATCTGGAAAGGTACAAGAGCCCACGGTGCCATAAGAACTGATCTGAATCACTGTCCGAGGCACACTCGGATGCCCGGAGTCTCATGCCCTCCAAGCTGGGATCAGACCTCCCCGCTTCACTAAACTGTGTCCTTAATTCTGGCCACCCACCCTTAGTCTCTAAGTCAGGTGCAGGGGAACAGGTGCAGGGGAACAAGATAAGCCAGCACACTGTCATGATTCAGTCTGGTTTACCTGCCTGATCTCCTCAGAGACCCCTGGAACTGTTGGTCCCAAATGCAGGAGGATGGCAAAATCCTCATGCGCAAGTGCCCTGCTCTGGCTCTTGGTAATCGCTGCAACTGGAGCCAATTCCGCCGTAATTACACATGTAAGATGCCTTAGGTCATTACCGAGTAGCACCTCAGTATCGAACCCAGGAAAAACACCTCCCTCATGCCACGTCCAGCACCCCAATCAAGAAAGACCTGGGCAACTTGGATGGACTGCGGTCTTCTGTCTGGCTTGGTCACCTGCATCCCGGTACCCGGGAGCAGATCCTGTGGTCTCACCATATCAGGTCAGACAAGAGTAACAGTGGCCCCGGAGCCGAGCAAGCCGAGCAAGCATCTCCGATGGTCACTTTGCGCACATGCATTTGCCGGACATCGTTGGATTGCAACCCGACTGGTGCACTGATGTCCCCCTTTTCCACTGCTGGTCCGCTGGCTGCAGGTGCAGTTTCTTCCGTTGAAGTCCCTCGCTGGGCTGGTTGGACGGCTGCACTCTGCTCTGCGTGTTTGCCACTCGCACACTGGCGACTGGCCTCGCAGCCGGGGAACATTGCCCCTGATGGGTTCCCCTCGACCGGTCTGGACAATCTGGTTTTATATGACCAGTTTTGTTGCACTGAAGGCACCTTCTCTTATGTTTAAACTCTGAAGGCATGGTGCACCTCCCTCTGCAGCTGTTTTATTTTTCCACTGTGGAGTGCTTTTGGTTGCCCGAGCTGGAGTGGGTCCGGCTGGGGCAGACCCCTTCTTGCAGGATAGTGCCCGGCTTGTGCAAAATTCATCAGCCATGTTAGCAGCATCCAAGCAAGTCTTTGGTTTGCGGTCAAAGACCCAGTCTCTTACGTCCGGTGGGCACTGCTGCAAAAACTGTTCCTTGAAGATAAAGTCCAGCAGACTGTGATACGGCTCCACCCACTGAGTCCCATGCAATA
This sequence comes from Ascaphus truei, assembly GCF_040206685.1. Classification (NCBI taxonomy): domain Eukaryota; kingdom Metazoa; phylum Chordata; class Amphibia; order Anura; family Ascaphidae; genus Ascaphus; species Ascaphus truei. Next base: position 97,263,565 of record NC_134485.1, on the reverse strand, counting down.
TCATGCATGAGGCAAACCGCATGTAGGATTCCCGGTAGCATTTCTTCTCCATTCTAAACATGCCCCTTTATGCCTCTGGGGTAAGGGCACACTGGGTTAACATCAAAGCTTTAATGTGCCGATAGTCATTACTGTCCATTGCCAGAATAGCCTGGAGGGTCTCCAGACTAGCTCTGAAACAATAGTGGTGATAACCGCAAGACCCAGCCCCGTTCTGGCCCCTGGTACCGAAGACACTGTGTTTCAAAGATCTTCAGGTACCCATCAATTTTATATGTGCCATCCATGAATTGGCTAAAACTGTGATGATCCACACGAGGAACGGGCTGCTCTCAAGGTACCTTCTGAGGTTGTGGCGATTGTCCACCTTGTAAAGCTGCAAGTAGTTGGCGCTTCTGCTTAAAAGTGGCCCCCTCCTCCCAAGAAGCGAGAATCACTGAGATTCTGGGTGTAGGGAGAATGTTAGCCACCGTGGCTACCACAGCTGCGCTAACTGCATCCTGTCCCCAATAAAGTCCATGTTGAGCCCACCACCTTCCTCCCCTTATCCTCCACTATCACTGGGGCTGGAATTACCTCCTGCACCGTGGCTGGACTAATGGACACTGCAACTGCAGTTGAGACTGTAACAGTCTCAGGTGAAGCAATGCTGGATTCATGCCTTTTGAGATCCTCCTCAAGCACCGTTTTTGACCGACAATCAGTATTAAGTCCATATCCCTCACACCGGGCAACAATCCGGGGACAGTCCCAGGACCTGTACCGTCCTGCCTGGCTGTCCATGTTCACCTGGTGGCACTAAACTAAGTGACAAATAGAACCTGTGCTTTCTTTGGTTTTGTGTAACGAGTGTTAGTCACCACTTGTTTTGAGAGCTTGCAATCTATGAGTTTCTCTCTGTTAGAAGACCATGCAGGATTTTAAAACATAGAGCTCAACTATCCCACTGCTACCACCAGTAAATATGCCTGTCACAGGAGACCAGGCATTTACACCTTTTATACTGGGTTCCTAACATTGAAAAAAACGAGTTGATGAAATAAATTGTAATTTATTCACATAAACAGGCAAACACACCGTGGAACACAAAATACATGAAAATGCACACTTACTGGTGGTCGGAGGCAAAATACTAGCCTTTCCTTGTGGAAATAAGCAAAGAACCAAATTTTTTAGTTGACTGGGACTCAGCCCGAAATGTCCTGGAACTCAAAACAACTTGAAGTTCCTGATGCCACCACTCTCTTTCGTCCGGAGGTGCTGAAATCCCTTGACCAGGAGTTAGCGCCAAACGTCCCGGAACTGTTTTCAGCTTGCAATCCTTGTCGTGACTGCTACGTTCAATTCTCAAAACTTGTGTAAGGGATCCGTCTGAACATCCAGGAAATGACATCATCTGGTTCAAAGCTTCCACGGCCATCCTGCTTCCTGGAAAATCCTGCCCTTACTCCCCTGACAGGAAATCAGCCTATCTTTGACTCCCATTACCAGCAGCTGCCTATGGCCTTAAATAGCAGGCAGTTGCTACTAGTCTTTTCTCTAGCAAAGTAGATGGGGAGAGGGAGGGGGAGCGGAGTTAGAGAGGGGGAGCGGAGTTAGAGAGGGGAGCGGAGAGAGAGAGGGGGAGCGGAAAGAGAGGAGGAGCGGAGAGAGAGGGTGGGACCAGAGAGAGAGGAGGGGAGCAGGAGCGGAGAGAGAGGGGGAGCGGACAGAGAGGTGGAGCGGATATTTATAAATATAAAAAACATGAAATCCTGTGCAATGCCGGGTATATACTGTATATATATGCTAGTATATATGCTAGAATATATATATATATATATATATATACACACACAACACAAATCCAAAAAAGATCCGCAGCACTCACTAAATGTACATCAAAAGCAAAAAAGTTTAATAGAACAAATCAAGCATCAGGGGTGATATCAGAAAAATTGAGTGACGTTTCGGACCTCACGGTCCTTTCTCAAACCCCTACACCAGTGCACAGTGCACTGCATCTACATATAGTTCTAACTTTTAACCCATATTCATATTTTTGGAAAAGATCCTCAGACCTCTAGTGCAAATAGGTACATCATTTCTCAAGGACACCACCCAGTTCTCCTGAAGATTAGACAATTACGTGACATTACAAGGGAGACGCTGCTGATGACGCTAGACGTTGGCAGCCTCTACACCTCCATTACTCATGTTGAGGGTGTGGGGGCTGTTGAGTTCTATATGGACCAGCAAAGTCCCTGACGCCCACTGAACGAAGCCAGGTGGTGAGGCTTTTGAGGGTTATTCACTATGTAAACTATTTCCTCTTTGAGGACACATTCTTCAATCAGACAAGGGGTACCATCATGGGGTCCAAAGTGGCCCCCACATATGCGAACATTTTCATGAATGTCTTTGAGGAGAATTTTGTTTATAACAATACACTCTAAAAAGTCTGCATGTTCATGGTTAAGGTATATAGATGATATTTTCCTGGTCTGGACAGGGTATCCACATGATCTTTCTTTGTTCCTAGAAGCCCTAAATAGCACCTTAACCACTATCACCTTCACGATACACCATGATCCGCAGGAAATTTGTTTCCTAGATATCAAGGTCTATAAATGGGATGGACAATTACATACTGACCTCTTTAACAAAAATACAGATCACAATACTTTTAGTATTACTTTCAATAGTAGCTTTCATCCCTCCAGAACTATACGCTCATTACCCAGAAACCAGTTTTATCGGGTCAAGAGGATAGTTAGCGAACCAGATAGACTCACTGGGAGATTGACAGCTATGACCAATAAATTTAAAGAGCGGGGCTATCCGGCTCAGACACTCCAGAATTAGCTAGAGAAAGTTGTTGATCTGGACAGGGAGATTTTACTGCAACCCACTAAGGTCAAGACTGAGATGAAAAGAATTCCATTTGTAAGTACCTTCAGTACAGCTATTCCTAGGATAAATAGGATCCTTAGGAAACATTGGCACCTTATCAATTCAGACCCAAAGTTAGGTCAAATGTTTACAGCTCCACCTCTTATGGCATATAGGAAGGCTCCCACACTAAGGAATGCTCTGGTTAGAGTGGACTTTGGTTCTGTCAAGATACCGGGATCACGTTTTAGGGGAGTACCCATTAAGGGCACCTTTCCCTGCCTCTCATGTGCACAATGCGGGAATGTACAAAAGGGATGTTCTATTACTCACCCGCGTACAGGCAGAAAATATTATATCAAAGATTATGCCATATGTAATAGTGATTTTGTGGTTGTTCTCCTGAAGTGATCCTGTCCAGAACTTCTCTCCTCTCCCTGTTCATGTGGCGGTTATCTATCGCCCACCTACTTCTACTCATCCCCCTTCTGCCTTTCTCTCTCACTTTGAATCCTGGCTCTCTTTCTTCCTCTCCTCAGACTCCCCTGTTCTTCTCCTTGGGGACTTCAATTGCCACATTGATGACCCCTCTCTCCCTTGGGCTTCCCGCTTTCTTTCTCTAACCTCTTCTTTTGGCCTTCAACAGTGGACTGCAGCCAGCACCCACAAGGATGGCCACTACTTAGACCTGGTTTTCACTAAAAACTTCTCTCTCTCTGATTTCTCCATTTCCCCTTTTCCTCTCTCAAACCATCACCTAATCTCATTCTCTCTATCTCGCTTCTCCCCTTCTCCACCTCCATCTACCCCCCGGTTCTGCAGAAACCTGCACTCTATTCACTTACCTGACTTTGAGTCCACGTTACACTCCTCCCTCTCCTCTCTAAGCTCTGCTACAGACCCTGACAAACTGGTCAGAAACTACAACTCTGCCTTGTCCTCCTCTCTTGATGTACATGCCCCGCTTTCTCTCTGCCGTACTCGCCCTTTTAACCCTAGACCCTGGTTAAATTCCCACATGTGCATGCTGCATTCCTCCACTCGTTCCTCTGAACGCCTCTGGAGGAAATCTCATACTCTCGCAGACTTCCTTCACTACAAATTTATGCTATCCTGTTTCAACTCTGCCCTCTCGCAAGCTAAACAAGCCTACTTTTCTTCACTAATCAACATTCACAAGTCTAACCCACGCCGACTGTTCTCTGTCTTTGATACTCAACTCAAACCACCCTCAGCTGCCTCTCCTTCCTCCATCTCCACTCAGGACTTTGCTGACTATTTTAAGGAAAAGGTGGAATCCATACGTCAGAACATCCCCTCTGTTTCTTCCTCCCATCCAACACCTCTTCTTAACTCTCCTCCTGCCTTCCTTGACTCTTTTTCCACTGTCTCAGAGGAGGATGTGTCGCTGTTGATCGCCTCTTCTCCCTGTACCACTTGCCCTCTTGACCCCATTCCCTCCCATCTCCTAAAACCTCTTGCTCCTACTATAATCCCTACGCTCACGCACATTTTTAACTCCTCCCTCTGCTCTGGAACCTTTCCATCCTCCTTCAAACATGCAACGGTCATACCATTACTCAAAAACAGCAAGCTTGACCCTACCTGTCTTTCTAACTATCGGCCTGTCTCCCTCCTGCCTTTTGCCTCTAAACTCCTTGAACGTCTTGTATTCGCTCGCTTGCTCCATTTTCTCAACACCTATTCTCTCCTAGACCCTCTACAATCTGGCTTCCGCACTGCTCACTCCACGGAACAGCCCTCACTAAAATAACAGACGACATCCATGCTGCCAAAGACAGAGGTCATTACACTCTGCTCATATTACTCGACCTCTCTGCAGCATTTGACACCGTGGACCACCCTCTTCTCCTTCACATTCTCCATACTCTTGGCATGCGGAACAAAGCTCTATCCTGGATCTGATCCTACCTCTCCCATCGTACTTTCAGTGTCTCTTCTGCTAATACCTCCTCCTCCTCTATTGATCTCTCTGTGGGGGTACCCCAGGGCTCTGTCCTGGGACCTCTTCTCTTTTCTCTGTATACACTCTCTCTAGGTGACCTAATAACATCTTTTGGGTTTAATTATCACCTCTTTGCTTACGACACACAAATATATTTCTCAAGACCCGACCTTACACCTGCTGTACAAATCAAAGTTTCTGAATGTCTCTCTGCTATATCGTCCTGGATGGCCCTCCGCCGCGTTAAACTCAACATGGCTAAAACAGAGCTCCTCATACTTCCTCCCAAACCTGGCCCTACTACCTCCTTCCACATTACTGTTGGAACTACGATCATTCACCCAGTAGCCCAAGCACGCTGCCTTGGGGTCACACTCGACTCCTCTCTCACATTTGCCCCTCACATTCAAAACATTTCTAAAACCTGTCGCTTTTTCCTCCGCAATATAACAAAGATACACCCTTTCCTCTGTTGCTCGACTGCTAAAACTCTGACTCAGGCCCTCATTCTCTCCCGTCTTGATTAGTGTAACCTCTCGCTGTCCGGCCTTCCTGCCTCTCACCTGTCTCCCCTACAATCTATCCTTTATGCTGCTGCCAGAATCACTCTACTCTTTCCTAGATCTGTCTCAGCATCTCCCCTCATGAAATCCCTCTCCTGGCTTCCGATCAAATCCCGCATCTCACACTCCATTCTTCTCCTCACTTTTAAAGCTTTACACTCTTCTGCCCCTCCTTACATTTCAGCCCTAATTTCTCGTTATGCACCATCCAGACTCTTGCGTTCTTCTCAAGGATGTCTTCTTTCTACCCCCTTTGTATCTAAAGCCCTCTCCCGCCTTAAACCTTTTTCATTGACTGACTCTCACCTCTGGAATGCCCTTCCCCTCAGTACCCGACTAGCACCCTCTCTATCCACCTTTAAGACCCACCTTAAGACACACTTGCTTAAAGAAGCATATGAATAGCACTGTGGCTATTCTGAACACATGGCACATAAAGCTTGTCCCCCTGCAGATGCACTTACCAGAACTCCCTCCTACTGTCTCTGTACGTTCTCCCTACCTACCAATTAGACTGTAAGCTCCTCTGAGCAGGGACTCCTCTTCCTTAATGTCTAAAGCACTTATTCCCATGATCTGTTATTTATATTATCTGTTATTTATTGGATTACCACATGTATTACTGCTGTGAAGCGCTATGTACATTAATGGCGCTATATAAATAAAGACATACAATACAATACAATACAAGTACCACTGCGGGTTGGCATATGTGGGGGAGACCATACGCAAAGTCAAAGAACGAATCAGCCAACTCAAATCAAGTATACGGTGTAAGGTGTTGGACCAACCCGTATCTGCACATTTCTTACAAGCTGGGCACAGTGTTAGCCAGATAATAGAGGTGATCCCTAAACCTCTACGAGGTGGCAACAGGGCACGTGTGCTTAGAAATAGGGAGGCCTTTTGGATTTGGGAGCTGGGTACATTGCATCCAGGGAGGAGGCCTTAACATGGAATATGACCTCACTAATATAGTGTGATTTGTTCCCTGCAGATTACGACGTGGTCAAAGATAGACCCTTATCATGGAAGAAAGAGCAACATCCAGGGTGAGTGACAGGTGCCGCAGGACACTTTTCTACTCAGACCTGGTAATGTTGGTATCTTAGAACTTCTCCACTTTTCCCTGTATCTCCACACTCTTAAGGCCTCCCTGTGGGAGTTTTTAATAGCACATGTTGCCTTTTGAATCGATGGTTACCTCTGGTCTGGTACAACAGATTGCCCTATTTTTAGGAATATGCAGATACTAGGTGGGGACTATCATGGAGGTTATTTGGACAATGTCATTTTAGAAAATGCCATACATGGGTGAGTTAATTAGATCCTTGCCATACAGTATAACAACAGTCAGTGAGGTGATTTACGAAGACTGGGCTGAGTTGACCTTGACAGGTAATAGTGCTGTACTGGGTACCTATTGGGCTTACGCTGTTAGAATCCCTTATCCTTCCCATTATAGTTGTGATGCTTTATATTTATTTTTGTTTTATTATCTTCATGTACACATTCTAGTTCACATTATTTCATGGCGTATGTACTGCAATATGTAAATCCTTCTGACGTGGATGGGATTGTCACTCAGGTTTTTAATATGCTTATTATGCTGATTTTATTCAAGGGGATAAATGTATAGGTGATTACCTTATTTTTTAGCATTGGCCCTAGAAGGCCAGCAGTTTGCTTTTCAGATACTCTGATATTGAATGAGACTGTTGCACTATCATCCAAGTTGTATTGTCTTTGCTGTTTTACAGATTGTTCTTCCTGTGCTTGGGACTATTTTGAATGTATTTGTTGTTTGTTTTTTTTCCCTTGGTTTTCCCTGCTTTTCCCATGTTTCCCCTGCTTTCCCTGCTCTGTATATGCCTGGCTCCTGTTCATTGAAACGTTTTGATTATGTTATAGAGGTGAAGGACTATACACTCTAGACACATGGATTGTTACATAATTAGAGCCATTGCTTATGGCTGTATAACTTGCATTGAGCCCATTCTCCCTTTTAACCACCGGTGGGCGCATGCGCGTGTGCATGGGAAACTAGAGGCTGATCTGTGAAGGAGAATTAGGCTCCTGGAGCGAGTGGTCTCTGTGTGACTGCACTATGGTGAGCGGTTGTTGGGCTGCTGCATGTCTGGGGTACATGTTTGGAAGGGGAGAGAGTTATTTATGTGCCGTTTGAATTGCGGATGCACTGGTTTGGGCACTGGTTTGGGGTGCCCCCCCATGCGTGAACATGTGTGCATGCGCGCCTGATGTAAACAAGGGTAGTATTTACAACAGAAACAGCAGGACAGAGGGTAACATCTCACGATCTAAGAGGATTATATAAATATATATCTTATTGGTGAATGAACATGTGGGGTTTTTTACTCCAGCCTACAGTAATAGGTTCTAGGACTTCTTGTTAAGATAATAGGGTGATGAGATATATATATATATCTGTGAGTGAAGAGCGTTTGGGAATTCAGTTAAGGATGACATAACTGGTCCTATGTGAGCCGCCATATGTGGTCAGACTAGGGTGTTGGAAACAAATTAGCTAATTGTATGCACTATATGTAGAAGCAGTGCACTGTGCACTGGTATAGGGGCTTGAAAAAGGACCGTGAGGTCCGAAACGTCGCTCCTTTTCTCTGTTATTACCCCTGATGCTTGATTTGTTCTATTAAACTTTTTTGCTATTGACGTACATTTGGTAAGTGCTGCAGATCTTTTTTGGATTTCTGGCGTGTGTATATTTGCTGCTGGATGGTGATCCTGGCTGTACTGCAAGCACCAAAACTGGAAAGATAATTTTTTTGCCCTTTTTATTTTTATTTTCCCACTTAGAGTGCCCGGAACTGTCTTGTATGTATATATATATATATATATATATATATATATATATATATATATATATATTACCGCATAGCAGCAAAGAGGCGACAGTTATGTGCTATGTTTAATACATAATTTTGTTATCATCCACCTGAGTGCTGTCGCCTCTTTGCTGCTATGCGGTAATGTATACTCATTACTCCTATGGGACATGCACCTATTCATTATTGAATTGAAACCGGAGTGCCAGTGATTCTTCATTATATATATATATATATAAATAATCCACTCCAGCAGGAGCAAATACAAGACAGCACTCAAAGGTAAGTAAGAAAACTTGTATTCAAAAATAAACACAGCACAAACATGACCAACGTTTCGGTCCTCGTGGGACCTTCCTCAGGGTGGTGCTTGAGACTAATGGCCAGTGGATCCCTTAAATACCCCCATACCCCCACCAAAATTACTCAACCAGAGTAGCATATTGTGACAAACGCCCCTCTTTTGTAGCGCTGACATCTGTCTGGGATCTTCCCGACACAGTCTTCTAGGGTTAATTATACAAATAACAGGATCATACAAAGCATTACGTTGCTTATCTCAGGCTTCTGCCTGCTTTATTTTCATCCCAGTAAAGAATTGCAGCTTTAACATGCTTTAGCAGGAGGCACTCAGCTATTAACCTTCAGCGGTTTACTCATATCAGTGTTATAATATTTCCCGCACTGTTACTTCAAGAAACAAAAACCAAATCATATAAAGAAATCCTATCCCATTCAGGGATCTAACTACACAGCAGAATCAGCCTTTCTAACTGCTGCTGGGCCAACTAACCTGGTTCCCCAGCTTAAAACAATGCCCTCTCATTTAGGGTCACTAGATACTGCATACAGTCTTTCAGATACAGCAATAAAAATTTGTTTGTCTTATCTGTTCGTGGTGGGTACTCGGTCCCAAGTGTCCAGGCAAATCCTCTGGTACTGCGATACTTGAAGGGGGCGTCCTCCCCGAACTGGATGCAGAGGAGCAGCGATACCCCCAGCCTCCAGGCTCTAAGAAGAGAGATTGAAATGCAACCCTCTTTGCTCTAAATACCTGTGATATTGATTAGGAAAGCAGGTAAGGGAGAACTAGACACATTGTAATCTGTGGTCTGGACTTTCCATCCACCAGCCTGAGTAAATGTGAAGCTGTGGAATTGATAATTTTGCACTATTCCTGCACTTTCTGACCTAAAACGGGGCAGAAAGCTGCCTAACATCTTTGGACTATGTCACAATATATATATATATATATATATTCCAAAAGATTGACCTAGGCGCAAGTGGAGACAAAAAAAGAAACATAGGGTAGTATGTTCTAACAATTTAACTCCTTAATGGTACGATTTGCACTCACAGTGAATGAATTGATTCGAGTCTTGTATCCACTCTGGGATCTGGAACAGTATGGAAACTCTGGAACATCCAATGGCACGTACTTCACAGCCCAGTGTTATCTCGTACGTAGCATTGCATATAAAGGAAGGTAAAAAACATACAAATAGTGTAACACGGTTTATTAAAAACTAATATAATAATAACGGTAAGTAAAAAACTCACACTTTGTGAGTTCTCATAAAACGGTTGAGAATTCAGAGTATCTCACACTCATAGGGATTACTAATATTCAGCTGGTTTTTGACAGTCTTTAACGATGCACCTGTGTTTTTATCCAGGTAAGAGGTATCTTCTATAATATCTTGTTTATAATGTCTTTCGTTGAATTTACCCATTAAATCCTGGGCCTGTTTCTCAAAAACATGTTTCTTAGTGCAGTTTCGTCTCAATCTCTGCATTTGACCCAGTGGGATATTATTAATCCACTTTTCTGAGTGTCTTCTATCACCCAACAAAAAATTGTTTGTATCTACACTTTTGATAAATGTCTTTGTCTCAATTTGACCTTCCTCAATATATATGAGTAGGTCAAGAAACTCTATATGATCTTTACTATATTTAGAAATAAACTGTAAATTGTAGGGATTATTGTTCAATCCCACCAGAAATGACTCTAAAAGATCCACACTGCCCTCCCAAATCAGGAAGACGTTGTCTATATAGTGATACGATGATACCAGGTTTGCGCCAAATTCGTGATTGGACCAGATAAACTGATCCTCCCACATACCCATAAAGATATTCGCATAATATGGCTCAAACCTGGTACCCATGGCGGTACCTCTAATTTGGAGAAAGAATTTGTCATTGTACCAAAAATAATTATGGCCCAGAATATGTTTGATGCTGTCTACAATAAATTCTATTTGTACTAATTCCAGAATGTCGTTCTTGATCAGATTGTCTTTTACAGCATTACAGCCCTGTGTGTGATCAATCACTGTATAGAGCGAACACACATCACATGTAACTAGGATATAGCTCTCCTTCCACTCAATATCTCACAAGATATTTAGCACTTGTATGGTATCTTTTACATAGGATCTTAATTTCCCAATGGTTTCTTTTAGGAACTGATCTATATACCCCGAGAGATTGGAGGTGAGGGCCTTAATCCCGGACACAATTGGGCGGCCAGGTGGGTGGGTGGGATCCTTATGGAGCTTTGGTAAATAATAGAAAATGGGGATTCTCGGTGACTCTACATATAGATATTCCCACTCACTTTTACTCAATATGCCATCTTTTAGGCCTCTATTGAGTAAACCCAACTGTTCCACTTGGAATCTTTCTGTGGGATTACCATCCAGTGTTGTGTATGTAACTGAATCTCCCAATAATCTAAATGACTCTAAGTCATAATCATGTCTATTAAGGATCACCACCCCCCACCCTTATCCGCAGATTTAATTACAATATCATCCCTTCTCATTAGCTCCTGTACTGCATCAAGTTCCTTTTTTGTCATATTCTTTTTAAACTTATGATTTTTCTTCACTTCCAATTTCTCCATATCCTCCTGAACTAACTTGCTGAAGGTGTCAATATGTCCTCCCCTTAAATAGCTCGGGTAGAACAATGATTTCTTTTTACATGTTGTATGTGTGAATCTCTCACAGGTAGCTACATTTTCTCTTATTACTTCATGAGTCACATTTTGCTTCATAAAATATTTCTTCAATGTGAGGTTTCTAGCAAATTTACTAATATCTATGTATGTATTAAAGGTGTTGATCTTGCTAGTCGGAGCAAAGGTCAGGCCTTTGCTTAATACATTGGTTTGGTCTGGTGTCAATACTACATTACTTAGATTAAAAATTCCTAACGCCTGTCCACCTATATTGTTGTTTTTTTTGGTGATTTTATTCCCTCCTCTAGTCCCTCTTTTTGTGTGCTTTCTATTTTTCTTTTTCGGGGTGTTGATGGTTTGTGGTTCGTCTGGAGTTGGGATTCCCCCCCCCCTCCCTGCTTTGTCCTTGTCCTGTCTCTTCTCTTAAAAAGAGCATGATTCAGCTGATGTCGAGGGCTTTTCAACTTCTTGAAAAACCTCCTCTATATCTTTCTCTCTATAGCTATAATTTTGGGCAGCTTGTTTTTTATAGTTGCCTTTCCAACTTGGTTTTCTGTTTCTATAGTCCCCAGAGCCCTGTCGGTCCCTATCATAAATCTACCTTTGTTGTCCCCCCAATGTTGGTAATCCTTCCTATAGTGTGGATTAGGTTTAGGGGCATGGAAGTGGCCATTGTTACTATTTTGATGACCTGACTGGGTACTCTGTTGTTTTTGTTCTTTCAATTCAATTTGGTTTTCTTTTTTTTTCTGTTTCCAAGTTCTATAGCAATTATTTTGATAATCTTCCTTATCTCGCCTTGCTTTTCTTTGTTTACGTAATTTTGTGTCTCTTTCATTTTTGTCGACCCTCAATTTAACTTTCTTTTCTATTTCTTTATATTTAGTATCGTGGTTTATTGACTCTAATCTATTCTCAATTGATTTAATTTCTTCTTCAAATTTAACTAAACTTTTATTCCTATGTACTATTAAAAACCTCATCAGGTCCATTGAGGCCTGATCCAAGATTTTATTCCATTCATTCATGAATTCACAATTATCCGTATTTGATGTAGGGTCCTTAAAGATCCTAAGACCTCTCGGAATCCTATTGTTAGCAACATAATGTTCCAATGATCTAACGTCCCAGATAGTTTTAGTCTCCTTAATTAGGATCTGTTCCAATTTTAGAAAAATTGATTCTAAATCCTCTTCTTCACTAGTGGTGCTCTCTAATCTGACATCATCAGAAAAGATTAGGGGTACCGCCATGGGTAACAGGTTTGCGCCAAATTATGCGAATATCTTTATGGGTATGTGGGAGGACCAGTTTATCTGGTCCAATCACGAATTTGGCGCAAACCTGGTATCATGGTAACACTATATAGACAACGTCTTCCTTATTTGGGAGGGCAGTGTGGATCTTTTAGAGTCATTTCTGGTGGGATTGAACAATAATCCCTACAATTTACAGTTTACTTCTAAATATAGTAAAGATCATATAGAGTTTCTTGACCTACTCATATATATTGAGGAAGGTCAAATTGAGACAAAGACATTTATCAAAAGTGTAGATACAAACAATTTTTTGTTGGGTGATAGTGGACACTCAGAAAAGTGGATTAATAATATCCCACTGGGTCAAATGCAGAGATTGAGACGAAACTGCACTAAGAAACATGTTTTTGAGAAACAGGCCCAGGATTTAATGGGTAAATTCCACGAAAGACATTATAAACAAGACATTATAGAAGATGCGTATAGAAAGGTTTCACTTATGGACAGAGCAGAGTTAATTAAATACAAAGAAAAAGAGACTCGAAGGGGAGAAGAGGGGAAAGTATCTGTACCTTTTATAACTAGGTACAGTAACTCAGCAGGAGATATTAGAAAAATCATATACAAACACTGGGGAATTTTGCATAAAGACCTAATGCTTCAGCAGATACTTCCCTCCAAACCCGAAATCATCTTCACGAGGGCTGCAAACCTAAAACAACGGTTAGCACCCATTTGTTTGAAACAAGATAACACAAAACCGGTTACATTAACAATAGGGTTTTTTAAATGTCAAACATGTAAGGGGTGTAAATTACATCCAAATTCCCAAAAGAGTTTTAAAACTGTACAGTCAGAAGTATCACAGGTTAGTTATAAAATACAAGATCTGATAGATTGTAATTCAAGCTATGTTATTTATTTGTTGCAATGTCCTTGCAACAAACAATACATTGGGAGAACCACTAGGAAACTCAAAGTACGTATAGCAGAACATGTAAGAAATATAGAAAAGGGCTTGCTACAACATAGCGTTTCAAAACATTTTAAGGAATTTTATTGCCAAAACCCTATACTGTAGGTCTAAAATTCATAGGCATTGAAAAATTAGACCCAGTTGGAGAGGAGGGAATCCAGTAATTAAAATATCAAGACAGGAAACATACTGGATTTATGCCCTAAAAACATTAGCACCACTGGGTCTAAATATAGACATAGATTTGGGATCCTTTCTTAGGGATTAACAAAATCTATGTTAGCCTATGAGTCATTCTGTTTTCTGTGCATTATTCGACTTTGAGTATGATGTTAATGTTGATATTTTTGTATTGTGGGAATGTTTTTGTGAATTATTAGTCTAATATATAGGGATTTTGTAGTCTCAGAACCCTATTGATAAGTGGACTTAATGGAATTTTGGGTGATACATATTCTGTGATGTTTTAACTAATATAAAAGTGGTTTAGATGTATGTCTGCATGTCCATTTCCTTTCTATACAATGTTATACTGTCATAATATATTCTAGAATTTAATGGATCATTTAAGAAAATGTTTATTACATTGGCCATATGAAATTATATGGACTCTAATATGGTCTATTTTTTTTCCGAGTATCATTATTATCCTTTTTTAAACTGTATATATATGTCTTTAGAATAAGAATTATAATTGAATTTTGTATGATATATTTAGAGGTGGCTGTATTATTTAAATTTAATCCCTAAAATGCCTGCAGTTAGAGTTTCCATTTCTCAAATGGTAACTATAAATTATGATATAAGAGATATATACCAATTATGGAATTGGATGTAATTATTAAAATACATACTGTGTGGTTCAGTATTATGACTTTAATTGGTTGGATTAATCCCTCAATGGGCTATGGGTTAAAATATGAATAATGCAATATTATTATTTATTCTCTCTGTGATTGGGGTTTAGTATATTCAAACTCCAGCTAAGTCTCTAAAAAAATTTGTCAATATTGTATATTATTAATTAACAAATGAGAGCGGTTATATGTAATTATTGGATCTACTGTATATGAGGGACTATATTTGTAAATATTTATAACATATGGTTTACGATAACATAGTATTGAATGGTGGCATAAGAACTCTAGATTAAAGTTAATATTGATAACACCATTTGATTTATAATGCTTTAAATAAGTAGGTCAATATAATGACCATTTTAAATGAGTATATAGACACTACTAAACATATTGCAATATCAATAAGGTAATTTAATATGCAAATTCTTGAATTCACTGGATAAACCAATCATGTCAGGAAGGAGGGTATTTAACCTGAGATGAGGGACAGAGAGGGAAATCAGCCCCTGACGAAGCCGAAAGGAGAAACGCGTAGGGCGTGGATATCTGTTATTGGAGTAACACTTGGTAGCTGCTAGGGAAGAAAAAAAGGGGGTAGCGCTAAATCCTAGAAAATAGGCCGGCTGCCTGTGATATAACTATGACCCCTGGTCAGACAGTAGAAGTGGAAAAGATGTTATATCTATGGCGCTCAGCACTAATATCACTATATTAAAAAAAAAAGTAATAATGAAAGTCAAAAATAATAAATATCAATTTACAACCAGTATCAATGATGTGGCCCATCCATTGAGGTGCTCCACGTGGTGATAGGTACATGAAAAGATAAAAAAAATCATAGCATAATACTGCAACAAACAATAAACCAACATACAACACACACTCAGTACTAGACAAACGCTAAGAACAACAGGTGACAATTAGCAATATAAACACATTTAATTAAAACATATCATGAAAAAAATACATATGAAAAGGTCCATACAGGACACTCATGCTCAGGAGAAGGTACCTGCTTACCAGAGGCAAGGAGGTATCAGGCACTGGATATATAAAAGAGTATCCCCTCTTATGGATGAACAGCAGCTGGCTCTAGCATCTGCGTTTGGGCGTGGAGCTCTCCTGTGTGCACGGGAGCAGACCTCTCTGGACTGTGGTGTTTGCCCCATCTCCAATTCAGTCTGCGCATGTGCAGTGGCTGCCGTGGGATCGTTGCCTGCAGAGGCGTCTGGCCCAGGCTCCGCCGAGTAGTGTAGTATAGCAGATGGTGGCAGATTCGCTGCTGAACAATAGTCAGGCTGCAGCAGTGGGCTTCCAAGCGGGGTATCAGATGAATAAAATGTAGTGTCATGTAGGACCACCCTACGCGTTTTGGAAGTCTTGCTTCCTTCCTCAGGGGTGCAAAGATAATAACAAAAAAGTCCATGTGTGTCCCAGTAGATATAGTTCCGGTTTAAAGGTACAATACACATATCCCAAAACTTGGTCATGCGCAGTTGGTATACTGACGAACGGACTGGGATGCTCAGCAAATACAAACATAAACATGGACAAATAAAACAAAAGACAACAATTAAAACATGAAAATATCTGGTTTGAATACACATAATTGAATGAAAGTAAATATAAATATAAAAATAGATAACAATGGCATCTAAACAAATCGTCACTTAATTAAAACATACATAAATGTAGTGGCAGTATATATTAGTTTCGTCATATAGAGATTCTAGAATGCTACTCCATATTAGTAATTGCTAATCAGTTATTTTTACCAAAGAGACCATAATAATACGCCCAGTGGCTATCTAGAGAAGTATGTTGAGCAGAACAAGGATCGAGACACCAGTTGATGTGATGTGACCATTACGTATATAGGTCACCATTATAACAATATTTTCCTATAATATACCCTTAATGTGAAGTGGCTAATATATTAAAAATACTATGTGAATATTGATTAATAAAAATCAATCCTATACTTAATAGATATATAGAGTTTATGTGAAATTACTATCTAAAAAAACACTAAATAAGATATCTACTAATAACTAACGGTGAGTATATAGATAAATAATAATAATAAAACTGTGTGTAGTGAGACTGATAATATATGTAATAATATATAATAATATATGAAAGTGATGAAGGAAATCATATGAGTGCTTAATTCTAGTACAAATGAGTATCTGCATATTAATCCAGTTCTAATGGCCTAAGCCATCAAACAGACCCAAAAATGAAGCGTGGCACATACCACATATGCCTCTTATATCTTATTTATCCAGAAGAAAGGGCTTCAGGTCAAATTCTATATTTAATCCGGACGGTGCTAAAGTTTGTAATTCGTAGATCCAAAAGGACTCTCTTCTTCCCAGTATACTTTTCATATCACCTCCACGCCAATTAAGTGTCATGGCCTCAATGGCCACACATTTAAGGCCCTTTGGGTCTTTATTGTGCACTTGGAGAAAATGGTTAGACACATTGTGTGAGACCAGGCCCCTAGTGATGTTATAAATATGTTCGTATAAACGACGTTTGATGGGTCATCCCCACATATTGCAGAACACAAGGACATTCAAGGAGATAAATAATATTCGTGCTGTTGCATGTGATATATTGTTTTATGCTGAATTTCTTATGTGTTTTGGTAGAAGTGTAGGAAAGTTTTCTATTACTATATTTACAAGCTGTACATGTATTGCATGTATAATGATATGTATTTGATAACTTTTGCGTTTTAGAGGGCAGCTGGGGGCCAGATTTTGGCCTATGTTGGGTGCTTTCTTGGGTTTAATGTGTAATATTTCTGCTAGGTCTTTATCCTTCCTTAAAATTGGCCAATATTTTTTAATGATTTTCTTTATGCCAGGGGCCATCTGGTTGTACTGTGTGTTGAATGGTATCTGAGATGTAGTTGTGGTTTGTTTTGGTTTATACTGTAAAAGAGTCGATTGATCTACTGATTCTATTTCTGATATGATTTGATCTAAATGTTTTGATGAATATTTTTTAATAATGAATTTGTACTTGAGATCTTGTGCCTGTGTGTGAAATGCATCTGCTGTGGAACTGTTTCTCTTAAGTCTGATAAATTGTCCTTTGGGAATGTTATCGATCCACGCAGGGTTGTGATGACTATTGGCATGTAAATAGTTATTAGCTTGAACTTTCTTAAAGTGAGTTTTAGTATGTAATGTGTTATTGTTGATGTAGATAACCAAGTCTAAAAATTCTATAGAAATATTGCTAGATGCAAATGAAAATTTCAAATTAAATAAATTGTTATTAATGTAATCTTGAAATAGCTCTAGCTGCTGTAGTGAATCGGACCAAATGAAAAAAATGTAAAAAATGTCATCGATATAGCGCCGCCATAGTACCAGGTCTGCTCCAAAGGGGCAGCTGGACCAGATGAATTTGTTTTCCCAGCTGCCCATGAATAAATTAGCATAGCTAGGAGCAAACCTGGTACCCATGGCGGTGCCACATATCTGTAAAAATATAAATCATTAAAATTAAAAAAATTATGATATGATTTGATCTAAATGTTTTGATGAATATTTTTTAATAATGAATTTGTTCTTGAGATCTTGTGCCTGTGTGTGAAATGCATCTGCTGTGGAACTGTTTCTCTTAAGTCTGATAAATTGTCCTTTGGGAATGTTATCGATCCACGCAGGGTTGTGATGACTATTGGCATGTAAATAGTTATTAGCTTGAACTTTCTTAAAGTGAGTTTTAGTATGTAATGTGTTATTGTTGATGTAGATAACCAAGTCTAAAAATTCTATAGAAATATTGCTAGATGCAAATGAAAATTTCAAATTAAATAAATTGTTATTAATGTAATCTTGAAATAGCTCTAGCTGCTGTAGTGAATTGGACCAAATGAAAAAAATGTAAAAAATGTCATCGATATAGCGCCGCCATAGTACCAGGTCTGCTCCAAAGGGGCAGCTGGACCAGATGAATTTGTTTTCCCAGCTGCCCATGAATAAATTAGCATAGCTAGGAGCAAACCTGGTACCCATGGCGGTGCCACATATCTGTAAAAATATAAATCATTAAAATTAAAAAAATTATGTGAAAGTATAAATTGTATA
Organism: Ascaphus truei; assembly: GCF_040206685.1. Taxonomy (NCBI): domain Eukaryota; kingdom Metazoa; phylum Chordata; class Amphibia; order Anura; family Ascaphidae; genus Ascaphus; species Ascaphus truei. The sequence continues at coordinate 97,245,129 of NC_134485.1, read as the reverse complement.
CCAGAAATAAGAAATGATTTAAATGCTGGTGAAACTGAAGGGTCGTTGTCTAAAACCTGATCAATAGCATCACAAACCTGTACGTGGTCGATAACAGTATATAATGACGTGACGTCGGCTGTAACTAAATAATAATGTGGCTGCCATTGAATGTCATTGAGGGTCTGCAATATGTGGGTGGTATCCCTAAGGTATGACGAAGTTTAGTAACGTAGGGTTGTAGATGGTGGTCTATAAATAGTGACAGATGTGATGTAAGTGACCTGATGACCGATATGATCGGGCGTCCCGGTGGCTGTTGTAGATTTTTGTGAATTGTGGGGATTATATAAAAGATGGGAATGATGGGGTGCTGGTTATATAAAAACTCAAATTCCTGTTTTGTAATAATATTTTGATCTAGACCTGTATTTTAATATTGTAGCAGTTGTCGTTGATAAGTAGCTGTGGGGTTGGCAGGAAGGGGTTGGTAGGTGGACCTATCGCCAAGAATACGCATTGATTCCTGGATATAGTAGGATTTGTCCATGATCACCAACCCCCCCCCCCTTAATTACAATCGAACCATTCTCTCCAAGTGCACATAACAGGTTTTTCTCTTCTACATTGAGGTTATGTTTTTTTAATTTGTAGTTCCGACTTTGTTGCTCCAAATCGTCTGTGACCATTTGTGCAAAAGTATTGACAAATGGACCACTTATGAATTTGGGAAAAAACGTGGAAGGTTTCTTAAATTTAGAAATAGCAGCAGGTGTTGGATTAATAGGAAGATTCATACTAGTGTCCTGGCGGGAGGCTGCGTCTTTTATAAAATATTTTTTAAGGCACAGCTTCCTGACATAACGCTGTACATCTACATATAGTTGAAAGCTGCTGGGGCCTATGACTGGGGCAAAGGACAGACCCTTTGAAAGTACTTCTCTCTTTTTGTTTGAAATAGGGTATTGGCTAATATTAAATATGTTGGTGTATGTGGAAGTTACCGTCTGTGAATTTTGCCCAGTCTTTCTACCTCCTCTTGTTCCTCTATTGTGTTTTTTCTTTTTCTGTCTTTTGATGTCCCTTCTCTCCCTAGTAGATCTTTGATTGCTTCTCTGGCATTCTGCTGTTCTCTTGTTTTTCTCCAATCTAAAAAAGAAAAAGTGGGTTTATCCAACCGAGACTGAATAGAGCTAATATGTTCTTGTTCAAAGTCTACTAGTGGTTGGTACTTGTTGCTTTGTTGGAACTGTTCGAAAATACACTCAATTTCCCTATCTAATTGTGCAACATTTTGTACTGGCGTATCAGGTTTAATTGCCTGATTGGACCTTTGACGCCTATCCCCTCTTTTAGGTTTGGGGGACATGAACTGAACTGGATTAGGAGATTTCTCATTTGTACTCGGAATCAGTTTATTGTAGTGGTTGGGTATTTTGTGTGAGTAGTCTCTGGGGGTGTTTTCTTTGGGATGTTTGTATTTTACATTTACCTTAGCTGTCTTTTTCCAATTTCTGTAACATCCAGTTTTGTAATCAATTCTATCTCTTTGGAATTTGACCTGCTTACGACTAATTGTTTCCTTCTGGAAATTGTCCATCCTGGACTTAATTTTTGTCTCTAGGGCTGGCAATTCACTATGGTTTTTGAATGGTTCAAACTGTTCCTAGCGCTAGGTCCTAGAAAATAGTCCGGCTGCCTGTGATATAACTCTGATACCTCCTTGCCTCTGATAAGCAGGTACCTTCTCCTGAGCATGAGTGTCCTGTATGGACCTTTTCATATGTATTTTATTCATGATATGTTTTAATTAAATGTGTTTATATTGCTAATTGTCACCTGTTGTTCTCAGCATTTGTCTAGTACTGAGTGTGTGTTGTATGTTGGTTTATTGTTTGTTGCAGTATTATGCTATGATTTTTTTTATCTTTTCATGTACTGTACCTATCACCACGTGGAGCACCTCAATGGACGGGCCACATCATTGATATTGGTTGTATATTGATATTTATTATTATTTGACTTTCATTATTACTTTTTTTTTAATACAGGGATATTAGTGCTGAGTGCCATAGATATAACATCTTTTCCACTTGGTAGCTGCTGCTACATGTTTTATGTGGAGGACTAACTATTTTTGGCAAAATAATACAGCTACGATCGGAGGAACGGAACTCTCGCGAGATCGTGTGACGTCATCACGTCATCATGTCCTGCAGATGTCCCGGATGAACACAGAGGACAGGAGATGCCGGTATTGGATGTGAGCTCTATCTGAAGCCTCGACTGTCTGTATCAGAAAATCATTTGAGACCCCAAAGTACCGTAAGTACTGAGAGTACAATAGGTACAGTGAGAGACCCAAGCAGGGCTCACTTAAAACGGGGACCATATCCAGTCCTAGGAAACTGTGGGCACTATAAGTAGTGCAGGTGCAAAGTGTGATTTCATTAGAGCTCACGGCTACTCGAACTGTGTATATACAATACCTCTTACCTGGATAAAAACACAGGTGCATCATTAAAGACTGTCAAAAACCAGTTGAATATTAGTAATCCCTATGAGTGTGAGATACTCTGAATTCTCAATCGTTTTATGAGAACTCACAAAGTGTGAGTTTTTTACTTACCGTTATTATTATATTCATTTTTAATAAACTGTGTTACACTATTTCTATGTTTTTTACCTTCCTTTATATGCAACGCTACGTACAAGATAACACTGGGCTGTGAAGTACATGCCATTGGATGTTCCAGAGTTTCCATACTGTTCCAGATCCCAGAGTGGATACAAGTCTCGAATCAATTCATTCACTGTGAGTGCATATCGTACCATTAAGGGGTTAAATTGTTTGTACATACAACCCTATGTTTCTTTTTCTTGTCTCCAAGGTCAATCTTTTGGAATTTCTTCGTTACCAGCCTGTGGAGTGGTAGATCTATTGGCAGCAGATAGAGTCAGGGAAAGTTAGATTGTTAGGGTTTATACCCTCTGCCGCATGTGGTAACTATATTATTTTAAAATCTCTGTGTGATTGCGCTGTGGGTATTTCTTTTCTATATATATATATATATATATATATATATATATATATATATATATACAGGTGTGTGAAAAAGAAAGTACACTTCTTTGGAATCTATGGTTTTACATATCAGGACATAATAACAATCAATCATCTATTCCTTAGCAGGTCTAAAAATTAGGTAAATACAACCTCAGATGAACAACAACACATGACATATTACACCGTGTCATGATTTATTTAACAAAAATAATGCCAAAATGGAGAAGTTATGTGTGAAAAACTAAGTACACCCTTACTGCTTCCATAGGGAAAAAAAAAAGCGGGACTTAGAAAATGTCTTGAGTCAAAATCTTTGAAGCCGGCTCGCGTCTATTCAGCACAATGCATCTTTGAATTTGCCACGGTTGGTTTGGCGCTTGGAATCTGCACTCCTGTTTGGCTGCAATGTTTCTTATGGGTTTCAGTGTCCCATTCACAAACCACTAAAGCCTTTCAGAGCGTGGGAATTCTCCTGCCAGCCAATCATCGATTTGCCGGTTTTGTAAAGCCGGGTGGGCACCTTTTTCATTCTGCAAAGGGGCATGCATTGGGAAGGTGACAAAGATAGTTTTAATGATTTTATGATGATCTTAAACAGCAATAATCTGAATCTTAAATGTACCCATATTTGCAGTACAACTGCCATTAACTTTTTAGATTTGACCATCTATGTAGATCAAAGCTGTTTAAAAACCAAAACTTTCTTTAAAGAAATGGACAGCAATAATTTCGAACAATATTGAAAAAATGTTGTATGGTGCTCAATAGAAAAAGCAATACTAAAAAAAGTGATAAACTTCTTGTAGAAGGAATTAACCCAATCAATAGATGTAGCAGATAGTTCCAATAGATGTATAACTGGTTAACTATAATCCCACACAGCACAGTAGTAAGGATATAATTATAGTAGACACATGCTGGTGACCAGTTTTGATAGACATCTAATACCACAATAATATGAACAATGTCTAGAAAATGTATAGGTCAACTGGAATAAACTCACAGTTTTCTACTTAACCAAAAGGAAGTGGAGGCGGGTAGTATTTAATGCAGGGAGCCGGATCATCAATCACTCCTGACGAAGTTGGCAGCAAGCCAACGAAACACGTAGAGCGAGAGAGAGGAGGAGAAACAACCCCAGACAACCAGAGAATCGTGACATCAGAGCTGAAGGGGAACCGAGTGCAATTTCCAGCGGCCGCACGAGAGAGCACAAGCCATATCCAAAGAGCTGAGGCGTCCACCGGAGTCAGGAGGAGCAAGAGACTATTGCAAAGAAATCTTTTGATGCCCTGAAAGACATTACAAAATGTGAGTGTGTGCATCCAAATGGACTGTTTTATTCTGTGCATATTGTATTAAAGGTTATTTTACATATTGCACTCAGTCCCTGTTTCTCTTATCCTCACTCAAGATCCAAGTTCACCTGCACCTGCAGCTGTATTAACCCACAACTGTTACAGCATGGATGGGCTGTTGTCTATCCACTGAATCTGTCAAGCAACCACTCCCTCATGTTGTGTTTATCTGTGTCTTCTGAAGAATCTGGCTGTCTCTTTTGAGGTTGAGTAGCTGCTTAGATTTTTTTTATTATTATTTATTCTGTATTTTTTTATTATTATTTATTCTGTATCATTACTATTTATTTTTTATTCACTCATTTTATTTATGCCAATGCTCACTGGCATAGCGGTCATTTTACTATTGTGGATTGAAAGTTTTGTTTGTGCTTTTAACCACTAGGTGGTGCTGTTGCACTGTTTTTAAATTTGGGAAGCACCGAACACGTTATTTCTTCTGCCAACCTGGCACCTCTGCCTCTTTGCATACTGGGCCCCCCATGGCTCCAGGCTCTACAGAGTCTGGTCTCTGGCAAATGGTGGCCGGATAGCCCTGTGTTAGCCCCTGTGTTAGCCTCTGTGTTAGCCCAGGATGTGAATACTCAAGAATGACTGTAGTTCCCCTACTGGTCTAACACCTTGGCATCCCTGAGGCTTTCAAGTCCGGAATCTGCACAGACCCATAGGCACCAAGCTTGGTAGCCATCTGGTCCCTCTGAATCCATGACTTGGAAATCCCACCGTTCATTCACAGGTTATCAGTACATATACCTCTTAAATATAACTCTCTAATAAAATATACTGTGTCCTGTATCTTGTGTGATGAAAATGTACTGTATAAGTCCCATTCCAGTGTCAGGGATGGAGTAAGGTGATATACTGTCTTCACTCACTAGCCTCATCTTTGCCACACTCTAGAAATTACTTTAAAACGTTTTCACACAAAAACCACTCACTGCTTTATCATATAGCTGGAGCATCCCCAGAACCCTATACTAGGTTCAGGGTACCTGGTTGTTATGTATTTTAATTTTTAATGTAATTGAATTGTTTTTCATGCCCATTTATTGCCCCTGTATTTATGTATGTCCCTATGGCTATACATACATACAGGGACAATCAATGCTTGTATTGCAAATGCTTGTTTTGCTTGTTTTGATGTATTTTAAATGTATTTTGCTTGTTTGTTTTGAAATGTTTTAGTTAGATAAAAATTTGAGTGGTGATTTCAATAGTTTATTTCAGGGGGGGCTTGCTTTTTAAGAGTGGCTTCTTTTTTGTAGTTATATTTTGGCTGTTAGTGTTACTTTGAGCTTATATGTATTTCATAATGTTTTGATTTTGTTGTTTTAATAGTGAATTGTGTAATTTAATTTTGGATTGGATTAATTGATGGTAATTTATTTCTGTTTACGTCTTGCTTTGTTTTTATTGTATTATTGTTTGGGTGGCATTGTATCTTGTTTGTAATTGTTTCTTTTAGTTTGAGCATTGATTGGCATAGTGTTACATGATAGTGCCCACTAGAAGCGTACTGCTAGAGATTTAATTCGCCCAACAGAAAATGTAAAACAAATATATATTCACCGCATTTCTCTGTGTAAGGAGCATGCTGCTGGTGAAAGGATTGGCCATATAGAAGTGAAAAAACAGAAAGTGAATCCCTGTGCTTCTCCCATTGGGCTAACAATAAATGGGGAAATAAATATACATAGTGAAAACTCAATCTGTTTAGTTTGACTGAAGAACAAATGTAGAGAATAGAAGACCCATTATTGTTAAATGTTAAAATGTATGTCACCAATGAGTATATATGTCACCTCTGTCACAATGACAAGCTTTATAAGTTAAAGCTGCAATTCACACTGGTGTATTTATTTAAGTTAAATTATTTATTACTATTGAATATGTGCATCAATATTATCGACACAGTGACAAATGATTAGATAAACTGCAGATCTATAACTTGTCCTGTAATCGATCGCTTTGGCAGGTGTTATTTTATTAAAAGTGCAGTTCAAGCAATATCCTACATGTGTGTTATTTGTAATAAATCAGTATGGTACAATAAGAAAATACTGGTAGCATTAAACCAAATGTTTAGTATTTGTAAAAAAATGTTTTTGATTTTTCTAATGTACAAAGCTTTTTTTTCCCGCTATCATAAACATTGTAAAAGTTCAAACCCCTTCCCTTTCTGATAGGCTTTGGCTCTTGAACCCTGCCCTCTCTCTAGCAGTGGTAGACCAGGCAGTTATTAGATATAATATATTTGGTACACTGCTAGTTAGAGGACACGCTTCAAGAAGGAAAGCCTGTGAGAACGGGAAGGGGTGTGACTTTCCATAAACAGTTTAATTTAAAAAATGCATGTAAAATTAGAATAACTCAATAATTTCATGTAATATCTTTAGAATACTGTTTATTAATTTATTATAATACAACTATTTATTCATAGTACACAACTGAATCATTATAAAAAAAAGACAGAGGTACAGTAGCCAATTCTCCATGCGCATAACTTGCCAGCAATCGCAAGAATTGAATATACATTTTAATACTAGAGTAGATAAGCAGGGGGTCTCCGAAGAAGAAAGCGTTTACTTCATGTCTGGACCCCCTGTTCCCGAGATACAGCTCCCGTTATGGGGTGCTACACTGGCGACACACTTTATTCGAGCTCGGCTAGTCCCACGAATTCGGGTATACCCAGGTGTATTGAGGTTTGTGACTGTTTTCTGCCCGAGTGCATTGAGGTATTTTCCAGGCAGGGATTGAAGCATTTTATTCCCGCTGGCTGCAATACTGCACAGTATATATATATATACTGCATTACAATTCATGAATTTATGCCATCTGGTAGACACGCGAAGCATTGCAGCCTATTAAATCCTAATCATTATCATTTAACAGATTAGCCGCCCGTCAGCCAGGCATAAACCCAGGCTGGGAAGGCAAACGCAACGGGGCTTGTCAGAGGTGAGGAGCGGCGCATTCCAGGTATCTGCCAGGTACATACTGGGTATTTGCTCGAATAAAGTGTGTCGGTGCAGTAGTATCTCCTATGCATCTAAATGTCTCGCGTCACATGACAATGGGAATAAAATGCAGAGGAGATACCGGAAAATCATAACTGGGCCTGTATCTTGGGAACTAGGGGCCCCTGGACATGAAATTAATGCACTTCAGCTCCGGAGACCCTCTGCTCATCTACACTAGTATTAAAATTCATATTAAAACTGCTTCATTACCTTGCCGCAAAGGTTTTGAAGGGGTTAACTCCATCCGCAACAACCCTTCAAATCCTAACCAGCCACCAAGGGCCAAATACCACCTTCACCCACCCCACTACCCACAATAAACTTGCCACTGGTAGTTAACCCCTTAATTTCCCTATCAGTTAGCCGCTAAGGTAATGAAATTGCCTGTTAATCCATTTTTATTGCATGATATTCATTCCGGGGGCCTCTAGTGCTGATATTAATGGAAATCAGATCCGGATGTTGAAAAATGTTTTTTTTTTCTAAATCCCATCTCGCCGCCTCTCAGCCACCTCTCAGCTGCTTCTCAGCAGCTTCTCACCAGCCTCACACCAACTTTTCCTGCCATGAGGATTTTGGTAGAAAATCTCATTATAGAGCCGCGATTAGCCCCGATAACCTAATCGACTCTACTAGAATTGCACACATTTTAGAACCTGCCGATAAATGGCTTATCACACGCAATTTTTTTTTGGAGGCTCAATAATTCGCAAATTCATTCTTTTATCGACCACTTATCGAGGCTTGCAGAATAGCAATAGGGATTTTGGCTGATAAGTGGCTTATGAACGCTTATAGCATAGACCCCCATAGTGTTGAGGCCAGTAGAAAGCTGAGTGCTACTATTACTTTAACGCACACTTTATTTCGCTGAAGTTTAGGAACTACATATTAACCAAACTGTGTTAACTTTTTATTTGATTCACAAATAATTCATCCATGTCAGACCAAAAAAACCCTTTAATAATATCTACAAAATAAAACACAATGAAACTTGTTCCCTTGGGAACAAATCCTTCTCATGCTTAAGGGGACACAGAGATGACAGATTTCTTGTTTAAAATTTATAGTCTAATTTCACTAGCTTGGATCTTAGGTTGAAGTCTCCTTGATCAAAAGTATATACTTTCTTTACACCCACTCATGAATTTTCTCTAGATAATAGTGTCATAACCGTTCAATTTAAAACAGCTTTCCTTAATACAGTAGAGCATTTTGTAAGGTCATGCTATGTCTGGTTAGTTAAAATACCTGTATTTTTGAGAAAAAGAAACTGTTATCAGGGCTATGAAAAATGTAAATATAGAAAAAAGGAGAGGATACAACCTTTAAAGAAGAGTATGCACACTTTAAATGCCATAGCTAATCACTTTGCACTTTGGACAAACCAAAAATATGAGCGAACACTCCAATTAGTATATATAACTATAAAATGTAATATAATTCAGACATATAGTATATAGATAACCACTGAAGGTGGGATGAGATATGCAAAGAAATAAATGAAAATAAAAATAGTAGAAAATATTAAAATGTTGGTCACAAGTGAATAGCGTCTAAAGGCGGTACAGTTGGAAGAAATCACGCGCCATGACATGGGTATTCCGAGTTATACAATGCGTGAAGTTTTCGAAGAACTGCCGCTTCAAAACCATTAACATGGTTCCCTATAGGCTTAAGCTTGCTGCATGGTCACAGTTTTGAGCACAGCCAGGGTTAAGATGCATAGCCAGTAAACTGCAGTGGAAGTGCTGTGTGCTGGGTGATAATTGGCATACAATCAGAATAGGCAAAACACTGTTAAGGTGATCTATATAATTGTTTCATAGTTCTACAGAAAGATTAGTTTCCCAGAACTGAAATATGCTGTCTACTAGTTCCTCCTTGTTGGCGGGCTTCATGATTTGCCGCAGGTGATGTTTCATCTCATGCCACAGCAGTTCTATGGGGTTCAGATTTGGTGATCTGCAATGTCAGGGCAGAAAACAGCGATGTAAGGGCAAAGATCAAATCAGTGTAAAACAATGAAAAATATTAACAATACAGCACATACTCAGGTAGCGTTTTCTTTCAGTTAATACCCGTTGACAGAATATGGGCAGCAGAGGAAGTATGTTTCGTGTTATTATCCTGGAAGAACCGATGACCAGATGGAAATATAGCTGTAATATATACAACTATAGGGTCAATAATCTCCCATTGAAAAAAAGTTTTTTCCATGATGCCTGTACAGAGAGCACAAAAAAATGTCAATTACAAATCTAATAAAATGAACTTTTAACAAAAAGGAAAATCGAGAACTTACCGTCAAATATTACAATGGGCCCTGTGACAGGGTGAATGAACGTCACCAGCTCTATGCCTGGCAGACGTATGTGTAGGTATGCAGTGCAGCAGTGATGGGGTTAACATTCAGCTGGGAAGCTCCTCATAATTAGAGTGGTCCCAGCTGCATAATCAAGGTGTTTTAAAACCCCCAGGCTGCACACACATGGGGCTGGCTGGTCAAGAGATAGGACTGAAACGCTGAAGTTGATTACTGCTATAAGGTCTGTTTTCCAAATGCATGTTTGATGAACTGTCTGGGTTTTTGAATGCTGAAAAGGAGCTTTTGTTTTGTATGCTGAAAAGAAGCTGTTTTTTTTTTGTATGCTGAAAAGAAGCTGTTTTGTTTTTTGTGTGCTGTATTTGTAAGGCTCAATAAATAGCCTTATCCAGAAACCCCGCATGTGGTTGCATGTACCCTGCAACAGGCCCCCTTCCAAGTCTCGAGATAGCACCCAACACATAGACCTTCAGTGGGTGAATGGGACAAGGCTTCAGGGACGGCCTATTTTTTTTGTGGAAGGCAAAGTGCAAAATCTTTCCATGGCCACTGACATTTCATCCATGCACATTATATCCTGAAATATTTCGCCACTATCGATCCATGCTTGCGCTTGCACTACTCAATTCAACTTGTTTGGCTCCCTTGTCATTGGATACACTCTGTAATGAAAATATAGAATTGTACAGGCGCAGTCAGGGCAATTAGGCATTCTGAACTCCACTATTGCATTATACAACATTACAGTTAAACACTTTACTTGACACGTCTATACTTCAAGCCTAATTCGCGTCTCATTCTCTTTATGCTGGATTCAGACATTATCAGTTTATGATCCTTCAACAGAAGTTATCTAACATCTGCCGCATAGCGTTCATCATTTGCATTGCTAAGGTCATCCACAACCCACTTTGCTGCCCTATGGTAATAACAAAATGTGAATGATTATCAAGTACTGTAAATAAAGTTCAGTAAATAAAGTACAGTGCTACGGTCATTTTTTAAACATGGATAACACTGCCTGTGCACATACTGTACTTTACTTACCAATGCAGAGAAGACTGCCTGTGTACACACATATCAATGCATAGAAGACTGTCCGTGCACATACTGTACTGTACATACAGTCTTGCATAGAAGACTTCCTGTGCACATATTTTACCCTTTACCATTAAGGAAAACAAAAAATAATAGTACTGTTCATAAATTTTGTTAACAGGAATGATAGAAAAGCGTATAATGTACAGTAAGTACTCTGTTCTGACCGTGCAAATCCTATTTATACTTTTAGTCTTTCCATGGGCATGATAGCAGACAACTTTATGAGATAGCTAACCAGGCTTGGATTTGAATTTTTCGGTATCCACTCATGTACCTCTCCCCTATTCTCAGGCCGAGTTCCTTTTAAATAACTTTTTTTGGTTTCGCTGCTTTAGAAAATAAAAGAAGCACAGTTACTGTATGCAAGCTACTGTACGGTATTTACAGTATCAAGTACTGTACTGCACTTTAGTGTTAACGTTTACGCCCTCTTTTTACACCTGTAAAGTGCCATCAAGTCTGGGATACTGTGCATAAAAGGAGACTGAAATTGCATAGACTCCCAGACGCATAAAGTATCTTAATCTGTACCAACAGCTTCCCAGGGACTGTATTGTGCTTCGTCTTCTGCCATAGATCATACCCAATTCTACAAATGAAGCAAGTCTTGATGCTGCTGTCCCAGTCGTGAGAAAGAGAAAGGTGCCAGCTTTTTCCCAGCGAAAGGCAAAGGTGCCTAAAGAAATGGCACAAAAACCTCACAAAGCAAAGAATCCTTGGCTGGGCTATACGAAGAAGAAACTGTGAAAAGTCATACTAAGGAAAGTTAGATACACGTTGCCAAAAGGGGTTAGCCTCATCGCACAGAAGCAGAACAAGAAGTACCCTGCCCCATTAATACCAAAGCGGAAAGCTCACTTGCAACAAAAGCAGAGGATGAATAAGGTGAATCCCACCCCATTCATGCCCAAGGAGAAGTCCCCCACTCAAGACGGAAGGCAAGGGACCAGAGGATGAACAATGTGAATCCCGCACATTCATGCTCAAGCAGATGGGCCCCTCCCATCCCCAGAAAAATTCGAGGCACTACCAGATGAAAACATGACACTTTATCAGCGCCAGTTCCGTTGGGCGCATTCTGGAAGAGATAAGTGTGATGGTAGGGGGAACCAGGCTCTCAAATAAAGGTTAAGCCTGTTTTGGTTACTCCTGATCGATGTACAAGATTCCAAGAGTGTTAGATCATGGGCCCAGTAACATTGTATGATTCCAATGTACATGCGCAAAAAAAGTATTTTATGTGTTTTTCCCTTTCCGGGCACAACAGTGAGAAGGTCTTTCTAGGGTATGATTTTCAAGGGGGGTTTTGTGGAGGAATTCTTGTCAGAATGTGCCTAGGTAGTTGGGGTCCGGAGTTGTCGGTTCCCCTACAAATGTCATCATGCCTGATTATCGGTTACAAGTAGACATATTGTCCTGGCAATACCTCTCCTTGAAAACGCAATCACAACTCACCGCTAGGGTACCCTGCTTCAGCATAGACCAGAAAGGAGAATGAGGCACAGGGATGAATAGGTATTCCTGTAGATGAGGGAATCCTTAGGTTAAGGGGGTACCCCAGCTAGTGCCATGGTAGCCCAGAATCAGTGTAGGGTTTGTAGATGCCAAAACTGTATACAGTATAATGTTGGGAGGGGACTCTGAGAGTCCAAACTGAGTCCATAACTTCCATATGAGGAATAAGGCAGCTAAGAATAAAAGTACAAACATCTCTCTTAGTATGTCCCCTATACTCAGAAAGTATATTAGAACAGCTACCCAGTGAATTCAAATATACTTTATTAATATACTATATGTAATGTGATTTTACATTCGGAACTCATGTCCAGACAGGCTGCCCGAGCTAACACATAGGCGCAGGTAAGCCTGCTGGACATCAGAGTTCAAAGCCATCAGAGGATGCCAGAGGTGTGAATAGAATTTGGGCAGTGGGGAAAGGTGGAGTACCAGGTCCGGAGATCAATGGCAGTCATCTGGCAAGCCATTTGCTCTGCCAGACCTGGTGGAGCCTGTCCAAGTGTGTTGCATTTAGATAGACAGGGACGGAGGTGACAAACTTGCGCAAACCCTTGGCAATTTAAGATTTTTTGCTGACCCGGCTTTTCTAGCCGGCTTGGTTCTGATTGGTTGCTGGGAGGTTTCCCACATGATGATTGGCTGCTGAGTTTTATGAATGAAACTCAGAATACTATAAAGAACCTGTAAGCCAATCATATTCGAGTTCTCCGGTAGAAAGAGGGCGGACAGGCTTTTCAAAGTTGCTCTTGCGTGAATAGCAGAGCAACCGTGTAATGCCTGAATGCCCGCAGACCTGGCCAGTCCCCAATACTGAGGTGGGTAAGGGTATAACACGCACCCACATCAGTGAGGGCGTGCCCGGAGTGTGGTATAATGCGTTGCCGGGCCTGGTGAGAATGGGTTAACTTGATACTTGCTGTGTCCGGGGTGTCAGAAGTCCGAGGGTAGAGATCCAAGAGCCGTAGGTCAGGGGCAGGAGAGAGCAGCAGAGTAAGGTCCAAAGCCAAGTCCAGGGAGTAGCGAGTTACATGAAGTCAACGAGAGCCAAGATCAAATCCGAGGGTAACCAACGGAGGCAGGGACAGGAACTAGAGCTGTAATACAGAAGAGAGCCAGGCATAGATGACCGAACAACCGAAGCCACAGAAGAACTATGCAGAGTGAGGAAGGAGAGGGCAGACTGGGGTTATATATGCAGGACGACCAATGAGAGCAAGAGGTGGAGTGGAGGCCTGTCTGAGCAAGCCCAGGGATAGGTTCATGTGCCCAGAGTGGGAGTCAGCCAGGTGAGTTGTGGAGACAGCCTGTAGCTGATGGGAGGCTGAGCCAGTGGTGTGAGAGGATGGCAAAGAGGATCGGGTGCGCGTGCGCCCTGCAAGGATCCTGTGCGTGTGCCCTGGCCGCGTGTAGGAGGATGCGGTGTGCGCCGCAGAGGAGCGGCATGGCATCTGACTGGAGGAGGTAAGGAGCCGATGGGGAGGGGGTCTGGGACAAGCGGCCGCACTGGGAGCCTGGGTGACGGGGACCCACTGAGAGGCGCGTGTCCCCCGATCCCTTACAGTACCCCCCCCCTGAGGATCGGACTTCAGATGATCCTGCCAAGTTTTGTGAGGAAATTTCCGACTAAATTGTTTAAGAAGAGCTGGGGCATGAATGTGATGACAAGGTACCCAGGAATGTTCCTCCGGACCATATCCCTTCCAATGAACGAGGAATTGAAGTTTGCCCCTAGAAAACTGTGAATCGAGAATGGAGTGAACCTCAAATTCTTGTTGCCCTTGTATTACGATGGGGTTGAGTCTATGAGAACGGTCCGGAAAATGTACATTCTGAACGAAGGGTTTCAGAAGGGAAACGTGGAACACTGAGGGTATCCTCATGGTGGGAGGTAGCGAAAGTCAATAGGCTACTAGATTGATCCGTTCGAGGACCTTGAAGGGACCCAAGAATCTGGGCGCCAGCTTTTGAGAAGGAGTTTTAAGTTTAATATTTTTTGAAGAAAGCCAGACTTTGTCTCCAGGTTTGTACTCCGGAGCCACCTGACGTCACCGATCTGCTTGAGCCTTTTGTTTTGGACGGCCCCTTGCAAGGCTTTTTGAATCTTTTTCCAGGAGTCTTGTAGATTAGAAACTTGGATATCTGCTGCAGGTACACCAGAGGGCAGGGAAGAGAGTGGAAAGCTGCTGGGGTGGAACCCAAAATTAATGAAGAAAGGCAACTCTTGCGTGGATTCATTCTTCAACGAATTAATTGCGAACTCCGCCCAGGGTAGTAGGTCCACCCAGTTGTCTTGAGATTCTGATACAAAGCATCTGAGATACTGCTCCAAGGTCTGATTCATTCTCTCCATCTGACCTTTGGTCTGTGGGTGGTAACCCGAGGAGAAGAGGAGGGATATGCCAAGTCTCTGAGAGAAAGCTCGCCAAAACTTAGAAATGAATTGTGTGCCCCTGTCCGAGACAATGGTGAGTGGAACGCCGTGTAGCCTGAAAATTTCTTTCGAAAATATGTCAGCCAAGGTAGCTGAATTGGGGAGACCCTTGAGGGGTACAAAGTGAGTGTGATTGAAAAATCTGTCCACTACTACAAGGATCGTATTAATCCCCTTAGAAGGAGGAAGTTCCACAATAAAGTCCATGGAAATATGCTTCCAAGGCTGTTCCGGAATAGGAAGGGAAATAAGAAGACCGGATGGCTTGTTTCTGGCGGACTTGCTCTGAGCACAGACTGGACAAGCTCTGGTGAAATCAAAAATGTCTTTGCTCATATTAGGCTACCAAAAGGTCCATTTAATAAGGTCCACTGTCCTCTTGAAGCCAAGATGACCAGCTGATCTGGAAGAATGCCCCCACTCCAGGATCTTGTGGCGAAAACATGGAGCAGCGTACAGACGTCCTTCTGGCACCTTAAATCTCCTGGGGTGATCTCATCCAGGATGTCGAAAGTATTGGCAGAAATAATGTATTTTGCAGGAAGTATAGACTCTGAAGATTCGTAAGATCCTTCCTCTGTAGAGAAAGGCGAGAAAGTGCATCGGCCTTGATATTCTTGGTACCCGGAATATAAGAAATCATGTAATTAAAACGAGGAAAAAAAGTGCCCAACGTGCTTGACGGGATCCCAGACGACGAGCCCCCTCAATATACAATAAGTTTTTGTGATCGGTGAGAATTGCTACTGGCTCTTTGGTACCCTCGAGGAGGTGTCTCTATTCTTGCAAGGCTAACTTGATAGCCAAAAGTTCACGGTTCCCGACATCATAATTTCTCTAGGCCGAAGAGAATTTCCTAGAAAAGAATCCACAAGGATAGAGTCTTTCTTGGGGTGAGGACCTTTGGAAGAGTACCTCCCCAGCTCCCACATCCGAAGCGTCAACCTCAAGGGTGAAAGGAAGAGACGTGTCCGGGTGAATGAAGGATAGGGGCAGAGACGAAAGCTTTTTTAAGAAACTCAAAGGCTTTGATGGCCTCTGGGGACCATGCTGCTGGATCAACCCCTTTTTTGGTGAGAGCTGTAATGGGTAGAGCGATAGTGGAGAAATTACGGATGAATTTCCGATAGTAGTTTGAAAACCCAAGGAAATGCTGGACGGCTTTTAAGGAGTTCGGCAATGGCCAATCTAGAACAGCGTTCAATTTCTCAGGATCCATGGTGAAGCCTTTGTCGGAAATTATATAGCCAAGAAAGGCTGTGGATGATCGGTGGAAGAGACATTTTTCCATCTTCGCGTAGAGGCTATTGGCACGACGCCGAGCGATGACCACCCTGGTGTGACGAATGTGCTCCTCCAGGTTTTTGGAGAAAATGAGGATATCATCTAGGTAAACGATGACAAAAACACCCAAAATGTCCCGGAAGATGTCATTCATAAATTCTTGGAAGACGGCTGGGGCATTGCAGAGGCCAAATGGCATCACTAGATATTCATAATGACCCGTACGTGTGTTGAATGCAGTCTTCCACTCGTCACCCTCGCATATTCAGATTAGATTGTAAGCTCCTCTCAGGTCGAGTTTGGAAAATATAGAGGCTCCTTGGAGCCGGTCAAAGAATTCCGAAATTAGAGGAATAGGATACTGTTTTTTAACCGTGATTTTGTTTAGCCCACGAATGTCAATACAGGGTCTTAGGGAGCAATCCTTCTTCTTCACGAAGAAGAAACCTGCCCCGGCCGGGGAATTGGAATTCCGAATAAAACCTCTCTTGGGATTCTCCTGGATGTAAGTCGCCATAGCCTCGGTCTTGGGCACGGAGAGGGGATACGACTTAGACTTAGGGAGTGTGGCTCCAGAAATTAATTTGATGGGGCAGGTGTACGAACGATGAGGTGGTAAGACTGCCGCCTGAGTCTTGTTGAAGACATCCAAAAAATCATGGTATACCTCAGGCAGGGTAGAGAGAGGACATGAAGAAGCGTCGAGACCAGCGAGCACGGTAACGGGAGGAATGACCGCCTCCTTCAAGGTAGGACCCCACTGGATCGGTAATTCGTCTGTCCAATCGACACGCGGGTTGTGAAGCTGGAGCCACGGCAATCCCAAGATGACTTGGACAGTAGGTGAGTGGAAGACATCGAAGATGTTGACCTCTGTATGACCATCCACGGTCGTCAGGGTGAGAGGTACAGATTCCAATATTATAAACGCTGGTTGGAGCGGTCGACCGTCGATAGCCTCAAAACCGATGGGTGACTTCTTCTTGACTAACGAAATTTGATTGTTGCAAGCATAGTCGTGATCCAAGAAGTTGCCACCAGACCCGGAGTCGATGAAGGCTTCCACTGCTACCCGGCCATTGGGACCCTCGAGAGTTATGGGCAGAAGAATTCTCTTTTGGAGCTCTTTGGGAGGAGAGGGGCAAGGAGAGATGGTACCCAGTAAAAGCCCCTCAACCTTTACTGGGCGTTCTCATTTCCCAGTCGCAGGCGACGGTGACAAGTTGATGTTCCGGGGACCCACAGTAGAAGCAGAGACCCTCATTTCGGCGGCGTGTTCTCTCAGCGGTCCGGAGCTGCTGGCTACGATCTGCATCGGTTCAGGAGCGTCCAATGCAGGAAGAGCCAAGGGAGGAGACCTAGGAGAAGCAGACGAGGGCAGCATAAAACAGGGACACTGGCGCTCCTGGCATCTCTCTTGAATGTGCGCTGGTCCATCCGGATGCTGAGGGCAATAAGGTCCTCTAGAGATGAGGGACGAGCGTGAGCAGCCAGATCATCCTTGAGGGATTCGGACAATCCCTGCCAATATGCCGCGGAAAGGGCTTCATCATTCCACCGAGTCTCCGCAGCGATGGTATGGAACTCAACCACATATCTTGCAGCCGACCTGCGACCCTGGGAGAGATAAAACAAGAAAGAAGTGGCAGCCTCCCTACTCGCTGGTGTGTCAAAGACCTGCTGGAACTCTCGCCGAAATCTGGTGGTAGTCTTGTGTTATCTCAGCTCTGTGCTCCCAGAGAGGTGAAGCCCAAGCGAGAGCATCGCTCGTCAGCAGGGCAGGGACATAGGCCACCTTTGAGCGATCTGTGGGAAACCGAGATGGGGACATCTTGAACTGGATGTCACATTGGTTCAAGAATCCCCGGCAAGTAAGCGGGTCTCTGGCATATCGGTTGGGAGATGGAATACGTGGCTCCGAGGGGGGGGGCCCATAGGTACTGGGGCAGGAGGGGACAGTGTAGCTAGCGAGTCCCGCAGGGAGAGGTTAGAAAGCTGCTGTGCCACGGCCGTGACTTGATCGCTTAAAAATTGCCAGTGATCCATAGATACACCTTGGCCCACCTCATGGGGGTCTGCATTTGTTGGGCTCTGCATAATGTAACGCCTGAATGCCCGCAGACCTGGCCAGTCCCCAATACTGAGGTGGGTAAGGGTATAACACATACCCACAGCAGTGAGGGCGTGCCCGGAGTGTGGTATGATGCGTTGCCGGGCCTGGTGAGAAAGGGTTAACTTGATACTTGCTGTGTCCGGGGTGCCAGAAGTCCGAGGGTAGAGATCCGAGAGCCGTAGGTCAGGAGCAGGAGAGAGCAGTGTAGTAAGGTCCAAAGCCGAGTCCAGGGAGTAGCGAGGTACACCAAGTCAACGAGAGCCAAGATCAAATCCAAGGGTATCCAACGGGGGCAGGGACAGGAACTAGAGCTGTAATACAGAAGAGAGCCAGGCATAGACGACCGAACAACCGAAGCCACAGAAGAACTATGCAGAGCGAGGAAGGAGAGGGCAGACTGGGGTTATATATGCAGGAGGACCAATGAGAGCAAGAGGTGGAGCGGAGGCTTGTCTGAGCAAGCCCAGGGATAGGTTCAGGTGCCCAGAGTGGGAGTCAGCCAGGTGAGTGGTGGAGACAGCCTGTAGCTGATGGGAGGCAGAGCCAGCGGTGAGGGAGGATGGCGAAGAGGATCGGGTGCGCGTGCGGCCTGTAAGGGTCCCGTGCGCGCGCCCCGGCCGTGTGTGGGAGGATGCGGCGTGTGCCACGGAGGAGTGGCATGGCATCTGACCGGAGGAGGTAAGCAGCCGACTGGGAGGGGGTCTGGGACGAGCGGCCGCACTGGGAGCCTGGGTGACGGGGACCCGCTGAGAGGCGCGTGTCCCCCGATCCCTTACAAACCGGCTTCGATTTCAAGCAAGAAAAGCCTGCCTGCCAGAAACTAAGTCCCGACTTTTGCGCCCAAGTTCTCAAAATCGAACTTAGCAGATGTGGCTGGGATTGCATGCCGATTTGAGTTCCAGAGGATAGGTGGTACAGTAGCTCCCAGTCAAGAAAGTCCAAGTTATCAGCAGAGAAGGAAGGTGTGGCTTGTGGAACTTCACGTCGATTTGGGAAACAAGGAGATTCCGGGCTATGTCCCGGTCAGGGTAAAACTCTTATTTAGAGTTCCATGCACCTAGGAAAGTCTAGTTTTCGACCCCAGGCCCCCAGTAAGTGTGTATTTTGTATTTCATTGTGTGTAAGTGAATTTATGGGAATAAACTTCAATTTATTTCATTACCTTGTTTTGCTCAGTGAATGATCCTTGTAAAAAGGTGTAAATTGCCTGGTCTTCCATGACAATAAGGGCTTAGGAAATACCTTGTAACTGAACACTGCAATACAGGGAAAGAATGGAGGCCAAGGTGTTCCTTATTTTGGAGAGGATGGCGAGGATAGAGGTGGGCATGGGTGCTCGCATGGACAACATTGACAGTAATATCATAGGGCTCTATTATTCACTTGCTGTCCCTACCCCGGAAGGGCAGATGCCAGTGGGTGACCAGGAGGGAGAGCACCCAAACCTCGTCATCAGCAGAATTGACCAGCACGTCCCCAAGACAATCCACACCACCACCGGAGTACACCCGCCCACCCGAGCAGATTAAATTACACTGACCTGAAGAAAGTGCTCAGGGCACGCCCGAATATCACCTGGTGCAGGTCAAGAAATTTAAAAGACACATTGATCAGTAGCCATTTTAATAGATAAAGAGTAGAGAACCTCGCTCAAACAACTGTAACTATTTATTAGTGGTGCTTGTGTGCTACCACGGAGGTGAACAATATATTAAAGAAAAATGGGTTGTGTTCTAAGAACACTTCCCATATGGAAAGATCCCTATAGACGGTGCACAACAGAAATCATTCTTCATGGAGTGACAGTGTGCTCCGTTTTGAATACTTTTACTTCATGCTATGTTTTTGCTCGCTGTCAACTGTAAAATGACCTTTTTTACTTTCTTGTACACGCAACCAATACATACAGTAGTATAAACCAGGGTATATAAATAACAAATAAAGAAAAAAAGAAGTAGGAAGCGCAGTCAAGAACAGGGTAGTGGTAAACTAATCTCCTTTAATCTTAATATACATGAAAAAACATAATGTCCCAGAGGTAATCTTGGTGGGACAAAGCAAGCATAAAAATCAAATATAACAATAAATGGTGTTTTTAAAAAAAAAAAGTTCGTGCAGATGAAGCTTCCTTGCAATTGTACTCAATGGGTCTCCAAGTGTTGATAATTGAAAAATCCCTGTGAAAAGTCTGAGTCTTGTGGGCTGTGCACTGCCCGGGTATATTTAGGTGTAGAGGGGTACCCCAGAGTAGAGCCAATGCTCTATGTGCTCACCTTGAATTTACTCCTGGTACGTGGGGGTCCTGTAGTTTTAGTCAGACCCAAAATCTCATCCGGTGCACGCTATGCAGGTGCTGATGAGACCTGGATAGTCTCCTGGTCCGTGGGACTGCTACAGCTTCAATCAACCCCAAAGGCTCCTCCAGTCTACGCTGCAGCGATGTTCCATAAATCTAGTGGCAAGACTTTGAGTTTGTGTATCAGTATCAGTGATTTGTGAGCAATTCCTGCAGAACCGCAACATTTGCACATAGGGAATATTATCTAACCAAAAGATGGAATTGTTACTGTTACGGTCCAAATAGGAATTGACATCTACTGTTTTGAAAAATGTTTTCATAACAATATTGTTATCCTGAATGGTCATTTTCAGGTCCAAGAAATTAATCTCTCTATTGTTATTTTCCATACTGAAAGCCAAATTTCTCTCATTGTTATTAATGCTTTTAATAAATAAATCTAGATCATCTTGCGTACCTGACCAAAGATCAAGATATCATCTATGTACCGCCGGTAATATTTAAGATATTCTCCATAGGCATTATTATTCCAAATTACATCAAGCTCCCACTTTCCCAAGAATAAGCCAGCATAGTTAGGGGCAAAACATGTCCCCATGGCCGTCCCAGTGGTCTGGAGATAGAATTGTCCCTCAAAAGAAAAATAATTATGATGAAGTATAAAATTGACACTATCTATAATAAATTGCTGTTGTGAATCACGAAGCATCATTGCGAAACGCGTAGTTCCCTGCCGGAGCCCATTACCTGAAGGACCAAGCCAGCCTGTTGACATCCGGTAAGCCCTCCCCTTCCGGTTCCCGCCATCGGACGCGGTCACGGGGGATGCACCGGTCTGAGGAGCGCCATCGGACGATCAGGCTGCAGCTGGGCTATTGCCCAAGCTGTATCGTAAGTGTTTTTATTCTTTCTGCTGTATTTGACTTAAATAAACTCACCTTAACCCACTCACCGGTTTCAACCCTTTTTCTTTGAATCGGGCACCCGGGAGAGAAGCCACTTACATACCACCTCCATAAGGAGGAGTAGGTAGTCACCCCTACACCAGAAAACTCTGTCTTACTTCATTTACCAGCACCTCATACCACCTCCAGCAGAAGGAGGAGGAAACCACTGCTTCTGGCAAACACTCAAGTATAACGATTACTGCCAAACAAGCATCACCACTTTTGCCAGACAGCAGGCTGTTTTTTACTGCATAAGCAGCATCACTTTCCCTGTTTGGCAGCAGGCTGCACACAAGCGCGCCAATCACCCGCCCCCACAGTCCCTATATACATTTTTATCTTTATATTTTCCATTCCCCATCCCTCACACCACCACCAACCACAGAAACCTTTTTCCATTGAAGTATTTCTACTTAGACATCTGCATCCAAGCCCCAACCCAGTCTTTTAACAAAGTGTTTTATAAGATTTTTTATCCAAACATTTTTATTCATTTTTTATATATTTTTTAAACAACCACATTATATTACTGGTTAAATGTTTTGTATGGCTTGACACTAATCACGTGTCCCTCATTTTCTCTTTTCATCCTGTGAGCGAAAAACCCGTGCGCTGACCAATCCACCAATTCTACTGCATTATATTAGTGTCATTGTAGACAGGTTTTATTTATATATTTCTGGTATATGTATGTTTGTATGATGAACTATTTTCTTGGTTTCATTTTCATGCGCCCCTATTTTTGTTTTTTGACTTTGCATTTGTGCATTATTAATTTTTACTTATTAGCATTTGGAAATAAATCATTTAATTCTTTAAAAAGTATGTGTTCAAGTTTTTACTCTTTAGATGTACAGTACTGTACATCTGTGGGATATTGTGTCGTGCGCACATGAATGGGAATAAGTGACGGGCTGCATTGCAGTTAGATTTTTAAGACAGAATAACTCACGATTGCCGACATGCGTTTCTGGCCAGTATTGCAGAGAACGCTAAACTTACTTTTTCTGCCCGCTTTCAAATTACAGGCAAACTGCAGGGAAAATTACTAATCACCATAGAGCGGGATGGGAGGCCATACGGGGAAAAATAAACGAGTGTGACCAAAACCAGGACTGCATGTGTAACTAACATGCCATACTGTATAATTAAGCTTGGTAACAAAAACACTGCAGTTTGCGTGTCAATGAGTATTCTTTGCTGTGCGCAGTGCCACAAACTTCCATGAAGAGAACCTGTTGCTAAAAATTGAAATCTCTCTCCTGTCTGTGCAGCAGTGTACTGTAGATCTGTATATTTCTGTGTGTTTACATATCTGTGCGTATGTTTTATTTTTGTCTCCCAACAAATTGACGGTCAATGCCAATGTCACTAGTTTTAAATACCTGGGCTTATGGTTTGACTCCCACTTAACATTCGGGGTGCACATTGATACCCTGACAACCAAGACCTATGCCAAACTAGGGGTACTTTACAGGAACAAATCCTCCCTAAGTCTCCTGGTCAGAAAGCGTATCGCACAGCAGATGCTAATGCCAATTATTGACTATGGAGACATACTGCTGCACCGACACACTTTATTCGAGCAAATGCCCAGTTTGTACCTGGCAGATACCTGGAATGCGCCGCTCCTCACCTCTGACAAGCCCCGCTGCGTTTGCCTTCCCAGCCATGGTTCATGCCTGGCTGACAGGCGGCTGATCTGTTAAATGATAATGATTAGGATTTAATAGGCTGCAATGCTTCGCGTGTCTACCAGATGGCATAAATTCATGAATTGTAATGCAGTATATATATATATACTGTGCAGTATTGCAGCCAGCGGGAATAAAATGCTTCAATCCCTGCCTGGAAAATAACGCAATGCACTCGGGCAGAAAACAGTCACAAACCTCAATACACCCGAGTATACCCGAATTCGTGGGACTAGCCGAGCTCGAATAAAGTGTGTCGCCAGTGTAGTATATGGCTCGGCTCCTCAAACCCACCTTAGCAAACTTGACACCCTCTACAATTCAATTTGTCGTTTTGTTCTCCAATGCAACTACAACACACATCACTGCGAAATGCTCAAAGAACTAGATTGGTCAATACTAGAGTCTAGGCGCAAAGTTCACCTTTCCTGTCTTGCCTTTAAATTCTTCATGTGCAAGCTACCGAGCTACCTGAACAAGCTCCTCACCCCTACCACCTGCAGCACTTATCACCTGAGATCAGACTCCAAAAGACTATTCATGGTCCCAAGGCTCAACAAAGTATTCGGACGTTCCTCCTTCCGTGCACCCCAAAACTGGAACAACCTACCAGAGACTCTCACATCCACCAACATTTTAAGTTCTTTCAAATCTAAGGCTGTCTCACATTTTAACCTGGTCTGTAACTGTTTCATACGCTCATAATATATATTTTCTTTAACTGTGCACGCAATGTCTTGTATATAATGTATACCTTGTTCATTTATGTAACTGTACTTGTAACCATGTACTATTTGTTTTACTCTGTGCCCAGGACATACTTGAAAACGAGAGGTAACTCTCAATGTATTACTTCCTGGTAAAATATTTTATAAATAAATAAATAAATGGCCCTTATTTGGGGATATCTCCGATACAGAGCACTCTGGTGGTCTGGTGGGACATTAGTCAGTTTGGGAGATCAAGTACAAATTGGATTAACAGGTTTTTTTTTTTTACGCTCTGGTAGTTTATAATAGTTACATAAAATAATATAGTCAATTAATCATGTCGTACTTTTATCACATAAAGTTCAAAGTTATAATACAACATTTCAAAGCCAGGTAATAAAGCTAC
The DNA here is from genome assembly GCF_040206685.1 of Ascaphus truei. Classification (NCBI taxonomy): domain Eukaryota; kingdom Metazoa; phylum Chordata; class Amphibia; order Anura; family Ascaphidae; genus Ascaphus; species Ascaphus truei. The sequence goes on along the minus strand of NC_134485.1, from coordinate 97,220,873 downwards.
TGTACAGTATAGCTTTTTAAAATGTAAATATACTCTTATTAAGCTTAGTTTCTCCTTACCTTTATATGATTTCATGCATATTAATCACTGTAACAAAAAATTTGTTCATGCAATATGTATAGTTGTAAAGAATGTTTTTGTCTTTACAACATCACAGCCAATGATTAATTAATGAACTCCAGGGTGGCAAATCTTGTTTCTTTCATCTTTATTTATAAATCAGGGAAATGGTGAATGTTTGATTTCAAATTTTCTTCGGTGTAATTATTGAATTGCTTTTACCTTGAGAACAATTCACAATATGCTGGTATAAAGCGCGAGCAGCTTAGAAAACGTAGGTCTAGTTTTGTCATTCAATTATGGACACAAGAATAATGCTTTCTCTAGTAACAATATTGTAACAATTTGCTAGTTTAAGCTTTAAAATAGCTTATTCGTGATGATATAAAATAAAGTACAAAAAGGTATTGTTAGCTTTCATATTTTGGAAGTTTATGTAGATATTCCTCTGGTAAATTAAGTCTAAGATCTCCTATTAATTCATCTCTGTTAAAGTCACGATACAAGTAGAGGTGTTAATTGTGACAATATTAAGGGGCGCTGACTGGAGGGGGAGAGCTGGGACAAATGTACTGGTCCATGTGGCTGTTGGGGGCTTGGCTGACTGGTGGTGGAAGTTGGGCCCTACCTCTGGCCAGGCCCAACTTGTTTGTCTGGCTCCCAGTCCTCTCGTTGCCACCGGACCCTGGCTCTCCCCACCTGTAGGCCTCCCTCACTGACCCACACAAAGCCTCTGATGCAGGTGCACGATTGACCTCTCTGATGTCAGTGTGTGCCAGGATCAAGCTGAATGTGAGAGTAAGGCCTGGGCATGCAGACATCTTTGGGTCAGTGTCATTAATGGAGGCCTGCAGCTGGGTAGAGCTGGGACCCTGCAGCAACAAGAGAATCGGCATTTGGGCAAAGAATTTGGGGGAGGTCAGCAGCAGCTGTGGGAGAGCCATGGCAGTAGAGGCCTGAGACCATCCCCAAGGTAAATCTGTATTTTGTATGTATTTGGGGGGTGGAGGGGGTTTGAATGTATTTGAGCGGTGGGGGGTTTATTGTATGTATTTGGGGAGAAGCAGTGTTGTATGTATTTGATGGGTGGGAGTTGTATGTATTTGGGGGGTGAGTGGGGGTTTGGTATGTATTTGGGTGTGGGTTTTATTTGTATGTATTTGGGGGGTGGGGTTTGTTGTTTGTATTGGGGAGTGTTTTTTGTATGTATTTGGGGGATGGAGGGTGTATGTATTGGGGTGTTGGGTGGTTTGTAAGTATTTGAGTTTTTTAATGTATTTGGGGGAGGGGGTGTCATGGGAGAGGGGTTTGGCCCGGTATTAAAGGGGTTACACCCCATTTGGCCACCCCCTGCTCTCACCTGGTAGGCGAGGGGTTAACTGGAATGATGTCCACTACTGTAGTTATGCCCCTGCTTCAGCACCAACTGTGTATCCCCCTGTGAATATGTATGGTTCCCATTCCAGTGTCTGCACCAACACATACACTGGGATCTATGCGGGAGGGAAAGGGTTAATGTTAATTCTGTGTTTATGGCCCTTTGTCCCTTTTTCCGCCTTTGCAGGCTCCATTTTGCAGTTTCTCCATAGGTCGCCTTGGGGCTCAATACAATCCTCTGGAGAATCCGGCGATATGGGCCCGTTTCCGTAGAAGACCTGCAGGTGGCGATCGAGAGGAGGAGCGGCGATTCTCCATTGAAAGTCAATGGAGCCATCCATTTCAATGGGGATTCCTGGAAGCCGACCTCCGGAGACGAGCTGGCAGCCAGCCAGACTGCAAAACCGCAAGAGTGGAAACATTGTCACAAAAGAGCTTTGATCGCGCCATTGGCATGGGAACTAGGGCCAAGGTCAAGTTCACGGCGAATTGGCACTAATGTATAACCAGGATCAGCAGAGATACATATTACCAGCTTGTAGTACTGCACGGCACCTTCAAGCGACGTCACTACGCCGGACACCCTACGCGATTCCCTCCTACACGGAGGTTCGTCAGGGGCGACTCATTCACATGCTTACCATTTTTGCGATTGCTGGTGCTCTAGACTCACACTATAATAGAGGACCTATTTGCAGGAAATCTGTTGTTTGTCTGGCTCATGTATCAGCATTTGATATATCACTCTTTGCATATTGAGTGGTCCGTTTCATTAATGGTCTGAGTTATAAACATGGTTTCTACTGGTCCCACAGCAGCATTCTCTATGTGCTTTATTTGCTTGGCCACAGGTTAAATACACCTACAACTGCATATTGTTACATTATCTCTCTTTGCATATTTGCGGTCACACACAGGATTAATCCACATACCACCAACCTATGATTGTGTTAAGTCCTCCACATCAATTTAAGTGAGTGAGTTCCCACCCTATATTAATTGACATAGACAGTTATACACCTAATATTGTGATTTCAACAGGTACTGTTTTTTCACCCTTTGTATCCATTAGTATAGGCAATAGTGGTGGACTCTACTTTATTAGCGATCATAGGTTGGTTTGATCGGTATGCTCTGTTAGTGATTGCATCTTGCTATATTGCACATTTCAGTATCACATTCCCAAACAGCATAGAGATACTTTACCTTACTTGTGTTTGGGGTTCTGGGTTGTCCCGAGCGTGTATCAATTTACATAATCAAGGATAACGCTGATTGGGCTCTATATCCCACCCCCACCCCATCACTGCAATAACCTTCCATTTTATATGAATATTGTATTCTTGAATTGCTATATATGTCGACTTTATTTTATATGAGACTTAATAAAAGTTATATTTTAACTGTCCCAGGAGTGCTACAATAAATGAGCTTCTAGCTAGAGGGTACAGCTGTAAAATACACCTCTCCTAATTTTTGATAAAACCCTGTAGAACTTATGCTCATTCACAATTATGCCACCAGACACATTGCACTGTTGTGTGTTCTTTATATCTTTTCGGCATATATATATCTGTGCTCCTCACGACCTGCAAATCTACAATACGGGTTTGAAAAAGCAATCTATTGAGAGTTTTAGAACTGTTTTTTATAGTTTATATACACTTGGTTTGCACTGTTTCACACATTTTCACGTTGGATTCAGTTATACCACACCTATAATTCACTATACTGTATGTGTTAGGCTGCGCTTATAGTGCTGACGACAGCAACACGACCGGCAGGCGACGGTCGCCGGAAAATCAAAGAGAGATGACTTCCAGCGAACGCGACTAATCTGTCGCTCTGTAACGTCGTGCTTACTATAAGAGCACGCGACGGCAGCAATGCATTTGTTTTGCCGCTATGTCGCACCGCTATTGCCGTCGGCACTATAAGCGCAGCCTTAGATGTGACCAAGTGTAAAATTACAGATTCACAAGTCACTAGAGATTTTATCTGTAATACTATAGGTCCTGGATTATGTGGTAAATTGGTGCATCACAGAGTAAGCTCACATCAAGCATAAGTCCATTCAGAATGAATTCAATATCCAGAACAACTGTATTATAACAGAAATGATCACCCCAGGGTGAGGTGGGAACCTAGTGGTGCCCACACAGCTATCACATAAGACAGTCCCTAGTGAGACATCACTAACCCATGGGGTGTAGTAAATAAACAATCCAGCACTAGAAAGGTAATAACAGAAGGGCTGCTGCCCTTTACCTGACTGTGTGTTCCAAATAAGTACAGCTGCGGCCGCCTTTACCCTAGTGCGGCCATAGCGGCGCAACTCTGATAACCGCGGGCAGATGCAATATGTTTTTTTTTCCCCCGAATATATTGCGGTATTTTAGCGCTCGTAATATTAGCATTTTATTAGCGCTGTCTGCAATACTGCAATGCCATCTAAAAACTCAGGGGGCGTTTGCAAGCTGTTTTCTTCAAAGTCTAATACTTTAGCAGTTCAACCTACGTCAGTATACAGTCTGCGTGTGCGCGCGCAGTAATTTGCATATTTATACATGCATGTGCAGTGCTGTATGTCTCATGTGAAAATTGTTGAAACGCATAGGCGCGTACTGTAACAGTATCACATTTTGGCATATACAGCGCTCTCCCCTCGCTCGCCCCCGCACACACACAGGCTAATTTACTGCACTGCAGTATTTCAACTTCTTTTTTTATCTACAGTACAGTACACCTCTCCCACATCATTCCTTTGAATGTGTGTCTTTCTGGTTTCAATCACATTCCTGCTTGATAGCTGATGATTACTGTGCCTGCGCCTGTAACTTCGCCACTGCTTGCTTGCGAAGTTCAAGAATGAGTGACCAAAAAAATTTCTCTCCTCATTTTTTATTTATTTTTCTCCACAAGCCTGCCTAAACCATCTTGGTATTACGATATTCAATCTGTGCTGTAGCTTTTTGCGACACTGTGCGTTTGACTGCACATGGTTGATTTGTGTGCTTTTTATGTATTTGGGGGTGTAGGGATCAAATTATTATGATGACCTACCATTTGAAAATATGTCATTTCTTTGAACTACAGTACAGCTAATCCTTCATACAGCTGTACCCTGTACCCCCCTCCCCCACGCACACACACAAGGCTCACTCAAGGATTTTAACCTCTTATCGACAGACACATCTCCAGAACCATTCCGTTTGTAAAGCTTGTCATTGTGTTTTTAATCATCCATCCCTAGATGAGCATCACCTCTCTGCGCCTGAGTGTAATCCTCTTTGGGAAGGGAGCTACAGTACAAAGCTGATGATTACTGAGCATGCGTCTGTAACTTCGCCACTGCTTGCTTGCGAAGTTCAAGAGTTAGTGACCAAAAAAATATATATTTTTCTCTCCTCATTTTTTATTTTTATTTTCTCCACAAGCATGCCTAAACCATCTTGATATTACGATATTCAATCTGTGCTGTAGCTTTTGACTGCGACACTGTGCGTTTGACTGCACATGGTTGATTTGTGTGCTTTTAATGTATTTGGGGGTGTAGGGATCACATTATTAGGATTACCTGCCTTTTGAAAATATGTCATTTCTTTGAACTGCAGTACAGCTAATCCTTCATGCAGCTGTACCCTGTACCCCCCTCCCCCACGCACACACACAAGGCTCGCTCAAGGATTTGAACCTCTATCAACAGACACCTCTCCAGAACCATTCCATTTCTAAAGCTTGTCATTGTGTTTTTAATCGTCCATCCCTAGCCGAGCATCACCTCTCTTCGCCTGCGTGCCTACCATTCATTAATTTTCCTATTGTTGGCTTTGAGTCACCTCTCTGTAATCCTCTTTGGGAAGGGAGCTAACTGATGATTACTGCGCATGACTCACCATCCACCCCCCCAACCCTTTCAGGCTTTGTTTACGGTAACGCTTGGGATAATCCCTTCTCAAATTTGATATGCAAATCTGATTTGCACAGCACTGTGAAATTGAGAGTAAAAAAAAAACATTATCTAATGCATGTTTTTCATGCAGTAAGTTACCACTTTTTTTCATTCTTTCTTTTTCTATGGTGTAGGGGGGGGGTCAATGATTATGATTAGCATGAATGTAAAGAAATATATTTTTTATTTTATCAGGAACAAAAAATACAAATATACAAATAATCATGATAAATACAAAATGCAGTCTTTATTCAGTTCTTCTGTTGGTTGAAAATTGAGGGCCGGTGGATAATCATGAATGATGCACATTGATGATAATATTAATTAATAATATATAATAATATATATATAATAATATATTTTTTCCGTCTTTATCTTCTTCCTCATTCTGTGTACAGTACAGTAGTTCATTGAGAGAGGGGAGGTTTTGTGTACATCATGACTGCAGTTTAGATACACTTAACTGTACAAAATGTTCACAACCTTTACACATGATACCCCCCCTCTCCCCCAGTCCATCCTTTTTTTCTGAAAAGACAAGAAAACAAAAAATTAGTGCAGTTATGTGCATACTGTATTATGGCATTGTGTGCTGTATAGTACTGTCAAACTAGTCTATACTGGAACTACTGTATACTGTAACTTCTGTTAAATACTTTGCAACCAGATGGCTAGTGCTGCTCTCTCAGGAAAGAAACAAATTGAGCAGTTAGGTGCATATTATGGCATTGTGTACTGTATAGCTACTCCATATTGGACTACAGTATGCAGTTAGTACTGTCAAACTAGTCTATACTGGAACTACTGTATACTGTGACTACTGTTAAATACTTTGTAACCAGATGGCTAGTGCTGCTCTCTCAGGAAACAAAAAATCTGTGTCATACTTACCTGTATCATACTGTACTTACAATACTACAGTACAGTACTATACCATACTACCTTCCTGATGCTTGCCCATTACGCGCGATCACAATAGCAAAACACTCTCGCAATATGGTCTATATATTTATTGCTTCGTTCCATGGTGAGCACATCGTTCCAAAAACTCATTATGCCTTGAGCCAACTCATCCTTTTTGGAGGGTTTGACGACTTTGCGGATATGGTCCTTCAGCTGATACCAGACCATTTCGATAGGATTGAAATCTGGCGATCTGTCATTGGAGGGGGAAAAAAAGGACAATTAGTTAAAGAAATACAGTACACAGTTAAAACAGTGGGAAAAAATGAGACACGGTTACCGCACTTACTCCGCTGGCATCTTCACCCAGTTGATACCGCGCTCAAGAATATGTGCTGTTGACGCGGTGTGCTTCGGATCGTTGTCCTGGTAGAAACGGTGATCATCTGGGAACTCACGTGTGATGTATTCCACAATCTCAGGCACAATTTTCTCTTGGAAAAAAGCTTTATTCATGATTCCTATAACAAGAAAAGAAAAGTGCTCAAAAAACTGCACACTAGTACAGTACAGTACAGTGCATAAGGCAAAAGCGTGTGACATACATTTTACTGTACCTTCAAAGATGACGATGCATCCTGATCCACGCCTAGAGATGGCACCCCACACACGCGTCTTCACTGGGTGTTTCGGACGCGGCTTCATAGATATGCGACCTTTTTTGTGGAATGCAAAGAAGGCAAATCTCTACAGCGAAACAGTAGACTCGTCAGTGAAGATGCAATCCTGGAAAGTTTCTCCACTGTCGATCCATGCCTAGGCCTGGACCAATCTCTTGATTTTGTTAACGTCCCTTATCATAGGGTATGCTCTGTAATGACAAGGAATAATTTTAAAGGTACAGTACAATTTCTTAAACAACACTTTAACCTCCTGTACTGTCCAGTACTAACCTCACACGTCCATATTTCCATCCAATTCTTCGTTTCATCATCTTTATGCTGGTCTCGGATACAGTGAGATTGTGATTTTGCTGAAAAGTGTATTTGACCCTTAAGGCACTCTTCTCATCATTCTCTTCACTTATTTTGTCGACCAGAAGAGTTGTCTTCCTACAGTGTACAGAAAAACAACAATCCGGTAAGTTACAGTGCAGTAGGCCACAAGTACAGCACATCAATTACAGTAAAAATAGTTTAAAATTTGATAGATCTACACAATTTATAGTTCTATTAATATGCAGCAATATAAACAATAATAGATATACTGTATTATATACTGTAGTTATATAAATATACCGAAATAACTATAACATTAGATAGATCTACACAATATACAGTATAGTTCTATTAATATGCAGCAATATAAACAATAATAGATATACTGTATTATATAGTTATATAAATATACTTACGCTTTAGTGTCCTCGTGCGTTGTTTGTTTTTTCCGTGTGCATGATAGCACACAGTGGTTGATGGCACAACGAGGCCAGAAGCAGCTAACCAGCGTTGGATATCTGCAATTCGTTGTCCGCTCATGTACATCTCCTTAATTCTTATGCTGAGATCCTTTGAAATCTTTTTAACAGGCATTGCTGCGAGTAGAAAGAAATACAAACACAAGAATGTATATTCGATGTTTAGTCGATGTGTATTCAATGTGCAGTGAATACACAAAATGGATGGTGTATTTATACGTTAATGACTTACATTAGAGTACGCCCACTTTCAACACCTGTACCTCGTCGCCATGCATACAAGGTTAAACACTTTGCATAGCCCACCACTCGATGATCTTTATCTGAACTGGCCCTTGTCCAGATACTGCATTGTGCCATCTACTTCCATGGATCAACCCCGATTCTATGGACGCAAGAAGCCACTCGCCTCTGTTGTGCCTATCACACAGAAAAAGCGAAAGGCAGGAGCTGTTTCCAAGCCAAGGCCAAAGCGACAGGCTATGGCTAATAAAGAAAATCTTCTGCTGACCCCAAATCTTCTCCACTACTCATCCACGACGCTGCCGCCGCTCTCCCGGAAACCCACAGCCCATCTTTTCTACTGCTCTTCGACGACGCTGCCGCTGGTGTCCCTGAAATCCACGGGTCACTTTCTCCATTACGCTTAGATGACTCTGCCGCTTCTCGCCTGGAAATCCACAGGTCGCTTCCTCCATCCCTCTTCGACGATGCTGCCGCTTCTCTCCAGGGAACTTCCATCTCATCCTCCGTAGCACCCGTCCACCCAGATGTCCACAGCACGCCATGCACAAGAACCAGCTCATTAGACCGCATGCTGAATGGGTTAAGTGTGGATATCCGCGGGATCTTGACTATGCTGGTAAAGTTAGATCTGCTTTTAGAGACCATGCTAAACATGAATCAACGGATGGAGAAGATGGATCGACAGATGGATCGACAGATGGAGAAGATAGAGACTGATAGCGGAGATACATAATTTGCTCGATGTTCATGCCCCTGTATCCCTGACGCCGGAGCAGGAGGGTGGCATGGATGTAATGAATGGGAACTTCGACCGCCTTCCAACACCAAGCGCACCCCCTCCACCAGAAGAATTTGTGTACATGTATGCCGTTGAGGAGGAGGATAACATGAGAACCCCGTCAAGACCACGCCAGGAGACAACACGGCGACACAGACAGGAGGAAAGCTTCCTCCCAGACAACCCGCCGCCACAAGCACACCCGCTCCCAGAAGAACACCCGCTCTTAGAACCCAACCTATATACGCTTGCATCGATATGGTGCCCGACATCATCCTGCGCGAGCTGCCAACGGCACTCAGGGAGAAGTATAGGGTGATGAGTGCTGGTTTACCCCAGAAGTATGGCATGTTAATTTTTAAGCACCACGTACTGCACCGACACACTTTATTCGAGCAAATACCCGGTATGTACCTGGCAGATACCTGGAATGCGCCGCTCCTCACCTCTGACAAGCCCCGTTGCATTTGCCTTCCCAGCCTGGGTTCATGCCTGGCTGATGGGCAGCTGATCTGTTAAATGATAATGATTAGGATTTAATAGGCTGCAATGCTTCGCGTGTCTACCAGATGGCATAAATTCATGAATTGTAATGCAGTATATATATATGTAGTGTGCAGTATTGCAGCCAACGGGAATAAAATGCTTCAATCCCTGCCGGAAAATAACTCAATGCACTCGGGCAGAAAACAGTCACAAACCTCAATACACCCGGGTATACCCGAATTCGTGGGACTAGCCGAGCTCGAATAAAGTGTGTCGCCAGTGTATCCTACTTGGTGTACTGCGGGTGGGCCAACAATGTAAACTACGAAGGAAATCACGAAAAAAGGCGCTCCTGAAAATTTAAGAAGGACTATCGTGGAGGAATTGCGGTGCTATTTTTCAGTTTCAGATCCTTTAATGAAAATCGTTCGAGACTCCATTAATGGCATTTTGCGCCATACAAGGCATCGGCCCTGGAAGGACAACCTGGTGGGGATCGAATTTGCATGACTGTTCAACTGTTGTTTATTTTTTGTAAATGTTTTTGTAAATGTTTTGACTTTCTGTACTTTATGCAAGACCTGCACAATTCCAGTCCCCGTGGGCCACAATCACGCCCGTTTTTCAAGGTTATCCTTAAAACTGGGCCTGTTTGCGGCCCTCGAGGACTGGATTTGTGCAGGCCTGACTGACTGTTCTGTACACCATCCTACTGTAAATGTTTTGACTTTCTGTACTTTAATAAAGGAGATGTTGTTTTTTTAAATTTTATGAATAAATAATTTTTTTTAATAACACCATACTGTTGTGCTGTACATGTTTGGACTTTCTGTACTTTAATAAAGGAGATGTTGCGTGTTTTAACTTGTGTTAATAAAGAAATGTTTTTACTTACTGTACACAAGATCTGCACAATTCCAGTCCCCGAGGGCCGCAAACAGACCCGGTTTTCAAGATTATCCTTAAAACCGGGCCTGTTTGTGGCCCTCGAGGACTGGAGTTTTGCAGGCCTGACTGACTGTTCTGTACACCATCCTACTGTAAATGTTTTGACTTTCTGTACATAAATGTTTTCACTAGCAGTAAACCATACACCTGTAAATGTTTTTGAATTACTGTACACTTAAAATGTTTTTAAATTGTATTTGTAAATACATGATTTTGTACTTACTCCACCAATAAAAGAAAATGTTGATTTGTTTTAAATTGTTCCATTGTCTCCTTTTATACTGTAACAAAATACAGTTTTCTAGAACATACTGTACAGTACTGTCCAGGCATACTGTACAGTATACTGTGGGCATGCTCAGCACTGTACAGTACATCACAAGAGTATTAAAACAATACATGCTGTACGGGTATAGAATACACATATGTACTGGAATACATGTAGAATAAATGCAATCTTTTTATTTTTCGGGTTTATTATACAGTATATATAAAAAAAAGTATTGTATACGGTCTGAAAACAACAGCATACTGTTTCCGGTTTTCTATGAAGCTCTCAGTTACAGTATTCTATCCTAATCAATAACAACGGCCACTAAACTGTAGACTCCGGTTTATTTAATCAGATTCAGCAATGTGCAGGCATTGTAACACAAAGCGATATAATCCATCGAAATCCCTCCATTTGCCGTTTTCCGCATGAGATGACAAAGTTTTCTTTTCTGAGGAAAACAAAAAAGTAAAAGTTTTACTGTAATGGTCAGTCAGTCCCCTAAAGAAGTTCCCACAGTCAGTCCCACCAATAATTTTCTCGGGGGGCGTCTCCTCTTCACATGCACATGCGCTTACTGTTGATGTGATGACACGCATATGCATTTCAAGAAGGTTCCAATGCGCATGCGCCTAGCGTTCCACCAATTGTTCAGTATCTACTGTAGAAGCTGCTCAGTCAATGATATTGCTTACAGGAGAATCGCTTGACTGTACATTGATATTGATATTTCAAAAACAGAATAAAATACGGCAACATTACTCACCATAGACTTTGCCAATCAGCTGGCGCTGAGCCACTGCCAGTCCCGTATTCTTGATCATACACATCGTTGACAGGTGACAGCAGGACTACTACACCTGTAGTCAGCTGATGAGGCTGGGAAACGCTTAGGTACATGCAAGCTTGCTGGAATCTGTACGCGAAATCCAGCTCAGGCTGCAAGTATCCGGGCGGGGACAGACAGCAAGGGTTGTCACTGACGGTTATTGGAAGCCTTCCACACATGAGCATCTGGCGAAAATTTGTAAAAGTCATAGTTTTCGATAAAATACTGATAAATTTGAACAACTGTTGCCATCTTATCATCTGTTGCATTAATCGCGGCCCATGTTAAATAAGCGTATGAGTTTTTGGAACACGGACTGCAGTTGTGCACTCATCTCGGAACTCTCAGGACAATACAGTAAAACACCAGACACTGCGCGTTTAGTTTTAATATGAAAAGCCTAAATTGATACATTATTGTAACTTCTTCAGTTCCAAGGCCAATTTACAATGGACCCCTGTGGTATTCTTTTAAACACCTGCAAGTCGACACTTTACTGATGCGCATGAGCATTACAATTCATGAATATCTGCCATCTGGCGGATACGCGAAGAATTGCAACCAATTAAATCCGAACCATTATCAATAAACACATCAACCGCGCATCAACCGCGGGTGTGAATGCAACATGAATGCGGTATGAATGCGGTCAGAATGCGGCATGAACGTGGTGAAGTGCGGTGAAGTGCGTGGCATTCGGAAAAAATCCCTGAAAAAATTCGGAGATGTTGGAGAATAAAAGGGGCTGTGGCTGTAGAATTCCTCAGCGTGCAATCCTCAGGAGTGTAGATCAGAATATGTAGAAGAAGGAAGGAGCACAGCAATCTACATCCATGGTGCAAAAAATGAATATGGGCAACTCCAAATGAAATAAAAAATAGTACTTTATTTAATCAGCTTGGCAATGTGGTAGGACAACCCACCAATGCGTTTCGTCACGCAGGACTTTCTCAAGGTGTAGGGAGACATGTAACAGCATAGAATTTAACATAAAATTTTCGCGCCAAAATCGGCCCATAGTGACGTCCTCACTGCGCGACACGGAGCGGAGTCACGTCATCACTGCGCGTGCCCAACCTAAGTCGCGTCAGTGAGAGACAGGACACATAGGGCAGTATAATTGCCTATCATAGAACAACATTGAATACAAAAACGTTAATTAAACAAACATGAACAAACATAAAGAAACATTTAACATGGAAAATTAAAACCCAAATATGAACTAAAAGAATATACACTGCTAACATCAACCCAGATAAAGATATATAATATAATGATATATAATATACACCAAATGCCATAAACACCCATGGATAGAAATTGATGAAATAAAGAATAGTATTAAATCTCTTAATCACATTAGGTGCATATTACCACTGGTGCATAACATGTACATTGATATTATCTAAGTCCACTAAAGGTGTGATAACCCTCTATCCTACATAAACAAGGGAAGTATATGTGTGTCTATAATCAAAAGAAACTGGACTGAAGTTTAAAGATCATGAATTGTCCAGTAAGATATATAACAGTACTCAGACACACATAAAAATATATCCCATACAGAAACTGCACAAGAAGTAAACATTTGAAATAAGTTTAAAAATTCATGAAAAGGAAGAACAGGTGGCGATGAACCAAATCTGATTCATTAACAGAATCATTAATCTTAATAAGGAGTATCCTATTCAGAATATCTAATGTCTATAATGAAATCCTAGATAACATGAGACAAATCATGTATCCTGTGGAATGCATAAGGAGCCTATGAGGATTGATGTTAATGGTCATATTTAATAAATCGCGACATACAGTTAGGTCCGGAAATAATTGGACACTGACACAATTTTCATAATTTTGGCTCTGTATGCTACAACAATGGATTTGAAATGAAACAACCGAAATGCAATAGAAGTGCAGACTTTCAGCTTTAATTCAAGGGTTTGAACAAAAATATCGTATAAAACGTTTAGGAATTGCAACCATTTTCATACACAATCCCCTTAGTTCAGGGGCTCAAATGTAATTGGACAAATTAGCACAATCATAATTTTTTTTTATTTTTAATACTTTGTCGAGAATCCTTTGCAGGCAATGACTGCTTGAAGTCTGGAACGCATTGACATCACCAAATGCTGGGTTTCCTCCTTTGTGTTGCTTTGCCAGGCCTTTACTTAAGCTGTCTTCAGTTGTTGTTTGTTCATGGGTCTTTCTGCCTTAAGTTTTGGCTTCAGCAAGTGATGCTCGATCGGGTTGAGATCAGGTGATTGATTTGGTCATTGCAGAATATTCTGCTTATTTGCCGTAAAAAAAAACTCCTGGTTGCTTTCGCAGTATGTTTTGAGTCATTGTCCATCTGTAAAGTGAAGCGCCATCCAATCAACTTCGCTGAATTTGGCTGAATCTGAGCAGACAATATATCAATATACACTTCAGAATTCATCCGGCTGCTTCTGTCTTCTGTTACATCATCCATAAACAGTAGTGACCCAGTGCTATTGTAAGCCATGCATGCGCATGCAATCACACTGCCTCCACCGTGTTTTACAGATGATGTGGTATGCTTTGGTTCATGAGCCGTTCCAAGCCTTCTCCATACTTTTTTCTTCCCATCATTCTGGTACAGGTTGATCTTAGTTTCATCTGTCCAAAGAATGCTGTTCCAGAACTGGGCTGGCTTTTTTAGATATTGTTTGGCAAAGTCTAATCTGGCCTTTCTATTCTTGAGGCTTATGAATGGTTTGCACATTGTTGTGAAACCTCTGTATTTGCTCTCGTGAAGTCTTCTATTTATGGTAGACTTGGATAATGATATGCTACCTCCTGGAGAGTGTTCTTCACTTGGCTGGATATTGTGAAGGGGTTTTTCTTTACCATGGAAATTACCCTATGGTCATCCACCACAGTTGTCTTCTGTTGACGTCCAGGCCTTTTTGTGTTGCACAGCTCACCAGTGCGTTCTTTTTTTCTCAGAATGTACCAAACTGTTGATTTGACCACTCCTAATATTCCTGCTATCTCTCTGATGGATTTTTTTTTTTTTTGCAGCCTATGGATGCCCTGTTTCACTTGCATTGATAGCTCATTTGACCGCATGTTGTGGGTTCACAGCAACAGCTTCCAAATGTGAATGCCACACCTGGAATCAACTCCAGACCTTTTATCTGCTTAATTGATGATGAAATAACGAAGGAATAGCCCACACCTGTTCATGAAACAGCTTTTGAGTCAATTGTCCAATTACTTTTGGTCCCTTGAAAAAGAGGGGGCTACATACTAAAGAGATGTAATTCCTAAACCCTTCCTCCAATTTGGATGTGAATACCCTCAAATTAAAGCTGATAGACTGCACTTTAAGCCCATATTCATTATTTAACTGTAACTTGAATTGATTTTGGTACACAGCCGAAATAACAAAACTTATATCAGTGTCCAATTATTTCCGGACCTAACTGTATCTATCTATATGTAGGATTTATATGAATATATTGATTCATTATCAAAAAATCACAAAAAATGGGTGAGATCCCAATCAATGTTCATCCCGTGAGGCACCCTGGTCCTCAAAGTGAAGATCCAGAATGCCTCACGTCGATCCAATTGTAAGGTTCTATTACCACCCCTTAATAGGTGTGCAATAGTTTCAATGCCCTGAAAAGAAAAATTATTAGGACCTCAATTCAGAGAGTTGGAAAAATGTTTAGAAACCGGATGATTAAGATCTCCACTTAATATAAGTCTAAAGTGCTCCATCATTCTTATTTTCAAACATCTAGTGGTCCGACCAACGTATTGACATCCACATCCACATGTAATCAAGTAAATAACAAATGAGGAATTACAATTAATAAATGTCAAGATTCCGTGTAATGTCTTTTAGTTTAACATTTTGGCCAAAGTGTTGTAAGCCCTTGAGCAACTACACGGCAGACCACATCTCAAGGGTCCCTAACATTCTTAATAACCTGTGCATTACCAGGAAGAACGATTTATAATAAATCTGTAAAAATCAGTTGCATAGTTCTAAGTCTGATTGAAGCTCTTATTAACCTGTACATTACCAGGAAAAGCATTCTGTATTAGCTTTGTCACAATCAAACTGCAAGCAAGCAAGTTCCCCTGAGAGTGGGAGATGCAGTGGAGTGAGCATAAATCATTCTTCCTGGTAATGCACAGGTGATTAAGAATTTATACTAGTGTTAGGTACCCTTGAGATGTGGTCTGTTGTGTAGTGGCTCAAGGGCTTACAAAACTTTGGCCAAAATGTTAAATTAAAAGACCATTTTATTTAATAGATATCTATACATATATATATATATATATATATATATACAGTGCTTGACAAATCACCCAAAAATCTACTCGCCGAACCAAAAAATCTACTCGCCACCTAGTCCCGCCCCAACCCCGCCTCTAGTCCCACCCCCAACCCCGCCTCTAATCCCGCCCCCAGACCCGCATTTAAAAAAACCATAAATGAAATAAATTGAATAAATTCCTAGTAAGAACATTCGTTTTTGACATAAGTTTATTTATTGTATTACATTATACTACAATTAGTCCTTGTGTGTGTGTGTATAAATGTCGAATCTAGAAAAAAAAGCCAGATGTGAAGGACTAGTTTCCTGCACCCCTTAACTAGTGCCTGGATGCCCCCGCTTTACAATATTTAAAGCAGCAATCCCGCCTGGGATCTTACCTGATCCGCAGACCCTCAATGTCCAGGTATCTCATTCCCGCAATGTTATACATTGGAGGGAAGGTGTTCCCTACCTGTCTTCTGGGTTACGGGGAATTCCGATGTTTTCTGTGTGAAGCTCGAGAGTTAGATCTGGAAGAAAGCAGTATAGGTTATTTCGGTGTTGTATAGGGCAGTTAAGATATACAGGGTAAATAAAATATCCAAATCCAGATTGTGAGAGAGAGTGAGACAGAGAGAGGGTGAGACAGAGAGAGGGTGAGACAGAGAGAGGGTGAGACAGAGAGAGGGTGAGACGGAGAGAGAGGGTGAGACGGAGAGAGAGGGTGAGACGGAGAGAAAGGGTGAGACGGAGAGAGAGGGTGAGACGGAGAGAGAGGGTGAGACGGAGAGAGAGGGTGAGACGGAGAGAGAGGGTGAGACGGAGAGAGAGGGTGAGACGGAGAGAGAGGGTGAGAGAGACGGAGAGAGAGGGTGAGAGAGACGGAGAGAGAGGGTGAGACGGAGAGAGAGGGTGAGACGGAGAGAGAGGGTGAGAGAGACGGAGAGAGAGGGTGAGAGAGACGGAGAGAGAGGGTGAGAGAGACGGAGAGAGAGGGTGAGAGAGACGGAGAGAGAGGGTGAGAGAGACGGAGAGAGAGGGTGAGAGAGACGGAGAGAGAGGGTGAGAGAGACGGAGAGAGAGGGTGAGAGAGACGGAGAGAGAGGGTGAGAGAGACGGAGAGAGAGGGTGAGAGAGACGGAGAGAGAGGGTGAGAGAGACGGAGAGAGAGGGTGAGAGAGACGGAGAGAGAGGGTGAGAGAGACGGTGAGAGAGACGGAGAGAGAGAGTGTGAGACGGAGAGAGAGAGTGTGAGACGGAGAGAGAGTGTGAGACGGAGAGAGAGTGTGAGACGGAGAGAGAGTGTGAGACGGAGAGAGAGTGTGAGACGGAGAGAGAGTGTGAGACGGAGAGAGAGTGTGAGACGGAGAGAGAGTGTGAGACGGAGAGAGAGTGTGAGACGGAGAGAGAGTGTGAGATGGAGAGAGAGTGTGAGAGACGGAGAGTGAGTGTGAGAGACGGAGAGTGTGTGAGAGACGGAGAGAGACGGAGAGAGGGTGAGAGACGGAGAGAGGGTGAGAGACGGAGAGAGGGTGAGAGACGGAGAGAGGGTGAGAGACGGAGAGAGGGTGACTGTGAGGGGATGGGTTGACTGGGTGGGGTGATTGGGGGTGTGGGGTGACTCGGTGGGGTGATTGGGGGGGTGGGGTGACTGACTGGTTGATTGGGTGGGGTGACGGGGTGTCTGACTGGGTGGGGATTACTGACTGTCTGACTGGGTGGGGTGACTGGGTGACTTGGCGACTGGGCAGGGGGTGGGATGACTGACATTTTACTGACTGTGTGGGGGGGTATGACTGACTGGGTGGGGGGGGGTATGACTGACTGGGTGTGGGGGGGGGGTATGACTGACTGGGTGGGGGGGTATTACTGACTTTATGACTGACTGGGTGGGGGGGTGACTTACTGACTGAGTGGATGGGTGACTGAGTGGGTGGGTGACTGACTGGGTGGGTGGGTAGGTGACTGACTGGGTGGGTGGTGGGTGACTGACTGGGTGGGTGGTGGGTGACTGACTGGGTGAGTGGGTAGGTGACTGACTGGGTGGGTGGTGGGTAGGTGACTGACTGGGTGGGTGGTGGGTAGGTGACTGACTGGGTGGGTGGTGGGTAGGTGACTGACTGGGTGGGTGGTGGGTGGGTGACTGACTGGGTGGGTGAATGGGTGGGTGGTTAGGTGACTGACTGACTGGGTGGGTGGGTAGGTGACTGACTGACTTTGGTAGGTGACTGACTGGGTGGGTAGGTGACTGACTGACTGGGTGTGGGGGATGACTGGGTGGGTGGGTAGGTGACTGACTGACTGGGTGGGTGGGTAGGTAGGTGGGTAGGTGACTAACTGACTGGGTGGGTGGGTAGGTGACTGACTTTGGTAGGTGACTGGGTGGGTAGGTGACTGACTGACTGGATGGGTGACTGACTGGGTAGGTAGGTGACTGACTGGGTGGGCGACTGACTGCCTGGGAGCATTTAGCCCCCCCCCAGCCTGTCTCTCTCTTCTCCCCCCCCCAGTCTCTCTCTCAGTCCTCTCCCCACTCCAGCCTGTCTCTCTCTCTCTCTGCTCTCTCCCCAGTCTAGCCTGTCTCCCCCTTGTATCTCTATTCACCCCCCCTCCTCCCCCAACTCCGTTCACCCCCCCTTACCTCCGTTCACCCCCCCTCTTACCTCCGTTCACCCCCCCCTTACCTCCGTTCACCCCCCCCGCCCTTACCTCCGTTCACCCCCCCCCCCTTACCTACATTCACCCCCCCCCCTTACCTCCGTTCACTCCACCCTTGCATCACCGTTCACCTCTCCTGCACATCGCCCGCCCCGCACGGCCTAAACGGGAGGCCGCAGCAAGAGCGGAGCGAGGCGCCTGCTGCAGGGGGGAATAGATCTGGGACCCGGCAGCCCGACATGGCGCTGGTGGCACCGGGTGTAAGTGTGCATTCCCTCCCCCCCGGTACCTGCTCGGGCCCGGCCCACCGCAGCCTCCCGGTCCGGCAGAGGGTGGTGTGCGTCCCCTCCCCCCCAGTACCTGCTCGATCCCGGCCCACTGCAGCCTCCCGGTCCGGCAGAGGGTGTTGTGCGTCCCCTCCCCCCCCCCGGTACCTGCTCGGGCCTGGCCCACTGCAGCTTCCCGGTCCGGCAGAGGGTGGTGTGCGTCCCCTCCCCCCCGGTACCTGCTCGGTCCCGGCCCACTGCAGCCTCCCGGAATAGCCGCCGCAGCTCTGCAGGGGATGGTGTAAGTGTGCGTCCCCCCTTCCCCCGGTACCTGATCGGGCCCGGCACACCGCAGCCTCCCGTGATATAGCAGCCCCAGCTCTCACACACAGACACCACACACACCACACACCACACACACACCACACACACACCACACACACCACACACACCACACACACACACAGACACTACAAGAAACGGAGCCGGGAGTCCCACTCACCAGAGGTATGTGGGTATCTGGGCCTGCGGGCGACATCGAGGTCTGCGGGTGACATCTGGGGGCATTGGGGGGGAAATTTAGTATGTGGGGGCATGCGGGGGACATCCGCATGGGAAACGTGGCCGGACGGGGACGCGCTGGATCCAGCAGTCAACTTTGCTTGCGCGCGCGCGCTGGGGACGGAAGTGAGAGCCCCTGGCAGCAAGCGGGGATCGTGGGCAGGGGAGGGGGGAGAGACAGGCTGACCCAGAGCTGCCAGCCGGTCCTCTTCCCCACGTCAGACCAATCAGGGAGAGGAATTTTTTTATTTATTTATTTATTTAAAAAAAAAATTTTTGAAAATTTTGGCGCGAGCAGGGGAATTAATAGAGCCGCAGCACGGATCGCCAGCGGCCTAAATCCACTCGCAACGGGCGAGTTGTTATCATTATTTGTCGAGCACTGTATATATATATATATATATATATATATATATATTTATATATTTAGGCACTGTACCGTGTATAAGTTTCACTGGATGTGCACTGAGCTCTGTCTGTGTTTCATGTTCTGTCTCTGGTTTTAAATAGGATATTCCTAATTAAGATGAATGATCCTGTTTATGAATCAGATTTGTTTCATGTCCACCTGTTCTTCCTTTTTATGAATTTTTAAACTTATTTCAAGTGTTTACTTCTTGTGCAGTTTCTGTATGGGATATATTTTTATGTGTGACAAAGTACTGTTATATATCTTACTGGACAATTCATGATCTTTAAAATCCAGTCCAGTTTCTTTTGATTATAGACACATATACTTCCCTTGTTTATGTAGGATAGAGTGTTATCATACCTTTAGTGAACTTAGATAATATCAATGTGTATGTTATGCACCAGTGGTAATATGCACCTAATGTGATTAAGAGATTTAATACTATTCTTTATTTCATCAATTTCTATCCATGGGTCTTTATGGCATTTGGTGTATATTATATATCATTATATTATATATCTTTATCTAGATTTATTATTGTCTTTTAGTTCCACTGGGTTTATGTTAGCAGTGTATATCCCTTTAGTTCATATTTGGGTTTTAATTTTCCACGTTATATGGTTTTTTATGTTTGTTCATGTTTGTTTGATTAAAGTTTTTGTATTCAATGTTGTTCTATGATAGCCAATTATACTGCCCTATGTGTCCTCTCTCACTGACGCGACTTAGGTTGGGCACGCGCAGTGATGACGCGACTCAGCTCTGGGTCGTGCAGTGATGACGTCACTATGGGCCGATTTTGGAGCGAAAATGTTATGTTAAATTCTATGCTGTTACATGTCTCCCTACACCTTGAGAAAGTCCTGCAGGATGAAAAGCGTTGGTGCGTTGTCCTACCCTATTGCCAAGCTGATTAAATAAAGTACTATTTTTTATTTCATTTGGAGTTGCCCGTATTCATTTTTTGCACCGTGGATGCAGATGGCTGTGCTCCTTCCTTCTTCTACATATTCTACTATAGGTCTATTGGACTTTATTTTGCACCATAATTTTAGGATTTTCACTTGCACTTTAAAGTGCCGCACTTTATTCTTCTTATAGGGAGACTGTGGTGACTGTTGATGAGTTATATTAGAGTTCAAGGTACCAGTTATTTTCACACAGCATACCTTCTATCAATTAGCAGCAGTTCCTCCTGTGTGGCTGAAGTGGATGGCAGTGAAGCAGGGTGCTGCAAGAGTAGGATCAGGAGTGCTGTTGTGGGGCAGACACTGGAAGCAAAGACTTCCATGTACCACAGGCTCATGTTCCTCTCCCCCCCTGCCGTACTGCTTCCCCTGCCATCCTGATTCCCCCTCTCCTCCCCTTCTGCTGTCCTGCCTCCCTGCCGTCCTACTTCCCCCCGCCCCTTCTGCTGTCCTGTGTCCCCTGCCATCCTGCTTCCCCCCTCTCCTCACTCTCTGCTGTCCTGCTTCCCCCGCCGTCCTTCTTCCCCCCTCTCCTCCCCCTCTGCTGTCCTGCTTCCCCTACCATCCTTCTTCCTCCTTCTCATCCCCCTCTGCTGTCCTGCTTCCGCTGCCGTCCTGCTTCCCCTGCTGTGTATGTAAGAAGCACTATATACATAAACATATACACTTATCACTGATAAAAAAGAGAGTACTGTGAAATTTCTTTAGGTAATCTCTCGCTCCTTAAGTTTCCCATCAACATCTGTAGGAAATTAAATTACTGTAAATCTCCAAAATGGATATACCTGTACAGTCGAAGAAGATCACACAACTCATATAGCTTGTCATTAATTAACTCATTATTACTGAGAGAACAACACAATGCATTGGGTAAGTCTCCTTCATCAGGACCTGGAAAAAAAACATTTACACATACAGTACTGTACAATCCATCAGAAAGATACGAACTCTGTGAAAAATGTAGACGATAAATGGACAGTCTTTAAAACATTGTTAGAAAAGCACACTTATCAGTGTAAACCCTTGGGTAATAAGTATAAAAGAAATAAGTCAAAACCAATGTGGCTACATAAACAGGTAAGGGAGGAAATGGACAAGAAGAGGAAGGCATTTAGATTCTTTGTTAGAAGGGACGGAGACATCGTATCAGAATTATAAGCAATGTAACAAAAATTGCAAAAGGGCAATCAAATTACAGTAGCAAAAATGGATAATGAAAAAGGGATTGCAATAGAAAGTAAGATCAACCCTAAAAATGTATTTAAGTACCTTAATAACAAAAACATGAGAAAAGAAAATATAGGACCCTTTCAGTGTGAGATGGGTAGGCAGATTATTGGAGATAAGGAGAAAGCAGAGGTATTAAACAAATTATTTGCATCTGTTTTAACCAGGGAGGAATCAAGTTCAATATTCGTGCCGCAGGAGGAAGCCATAACCTCCATACTAATGAACAATTGGTTAACTGAGGAAGAAGTTCATTAGCGGCTTGAAAAAATTAAAGTAAATAAGGCACCTGGCCCCGATGGCATTCATCCAAGAGTTCTCAAGGAGTTAAGTTCAGTAATAGCAAACCATTATATTTAATATTCAAGGACTCCATTTCCACAGGCTTGGACCATAAGATTGGTGTGAAGCAGATGTGGTGCCTATATTTAAAAAGGGAGCTAGATCACAACCGGGGAATTTACAGACCTGTAAGCCTGACATCAATAGTGGGGAAACTACTTGAAGGTTTAATATGGGATAATATTCAGGAATGCCTAATGGAAAACAAAATCATTAGTAATAGTCAGCATGGATTTATGAAGGATACTGATGGGACAGCCGTTATTCGAACGGATCTCAAATCAGTTTTCGTGTTTACAGCTGTATTTCATTTGGTATTTCCGCGTTTTGACCACTATTCATGCCGCGTTCGCGCAATCTGGCACCGGGCAGCCACACGCAGTTGATCTGTTTAATTTAATGGTTTATTGTTTCTTTGGATGCAATTCTTCGCATATCCGCCATGTGGCAGAAGTTAATGAATTATAATTTGGTTGCTATTCTTTGCGTATCCGCCAGGTGTCAGAAATAGATGCATTTAATGAATTGTATTGAATTGTAATGGGCATGGTACAGTGCAACAGTATACAGTATTTTGCTACAATGTAAGGGTGCAGGTGTTTAAAACAGATAGCGCCCACGTCTATACTGGAACATACTAACAGTGCCCCATTGTGAATTGACCTTGATTTTTCGAAGACGTTATCAAATTAGGCGTTCTTAATAAAAAGCTTTAATTACTCAATGTGTGCCTTTTTCTTTCCCCGCACAATGGCTGAGCTGAGTGGATATTATGGCTACACCACAGGCGTATAAAAAACCTGACTGTAGTTATGCATTTTTAATATATTCGGCAATAAATGCAGCAGCAGATAAAATGGCGACTGTATCTGAAATATATGAATATTTAATTTGGAACTACGATTTTTAAAAGTTTTCACCAAACGTTCATGGGTGGAAGCGTGCGATATGAAAAACCTAAGTAACGATCAGTGTTTTTTTCGTATTGCCCCTCCTGCCGGAGAGATTTGCGGGTATTGGGGTGTCATGCCAGAATTTCACAGTATGTTTGATAATGGCAATTTCAAAAGATGAAAGGTCGGTTTTAACCCATATAAGAATCGTCAATCCCGATCCAGCAATGTGCCAGCAATAGCACCAGCACCGGCCGGTCCGACCGTCAGTGATAACCTGGTGAATGGCAATCCTTTGTACCTGTCCCCACCTGAATACCTGGAAAATTTCCACCCTGAGCTTGATTTCGCGTACAGGTATCAGCAAGCTTGCATTTACCAGTACCAACATGATTTGCCGCTTCATCAGCTGTCAACTACAAGTGTACCAGGTCAGCTGTCACCTGTCAACTAAAATGCAGACTTGAGGAGTCACAGTGAGTCATCACCTCCCGTTTGGCAAAGTTTATAATGAAGGTAAATATACAGTACAGTAATGTACTACACTGTATTACACTCTACTGTACTGTACAATACATGACAGTATTACTGTAAGTTTAGAGATGCAGTTCAAGCTTGCGTGTCAAAACAAAATTATTTTTAAACAATACCGTACGTACTTTATAGTGCATCAATACAATACTGTATGCGAGTTGAGGGGATGTTTCTCTGTTGAGTGCACTTTGAAGAGTGATTTGATTGGCCGTTGAAGTACGTGACGCTGCAGCTTAAAAATGTAAGGAGAGGGTGGGGTTGAAGAGTCAGAGCCAATCAGAAGTTTGTTCTCATCCTACAGACACAGGATATTGCTTGAACAGCTGCTTTAATTCCAAATGACACAACTTGACGCATGCGCAATACAGGTAATAATAGCATATTTGTTTTTTTTCCCTCAGAAAAGAAACTTTGATACCAAGCGAAAAAGACAAAAGAACGGATTTGGATGGACCTCCAATATCGCTTTTTTTTAAAAAGTTGCTTGCACATTGTTTGCCATTTAGGCAAACATTTAGTGACAGTGCCATTTTTATTGATATAACAATTGTGAGCTTTATAGAAAACCTTATACTGTACAGTACTGGTATGCTGCTTTTTTAATCTTCAAATCTTTTTTTTACATTGTACAGTACTGTCATCTTCACAACTTTTCATATAAACACCAAAAATAAAAATGTTTATATTTTATTCTATACAGTATGTATTATTTATTGTTTTTCTTTTACTGGTATGCGCATGTGTGTACTGTACTGTGCTGTATGTCTCATTTTGACATATTTTTTTAATAACAGGTAAGAGAAATGCCCTTTCATTACATTACAGTATGTGAAATGCAATGCTTTGTTGAACTGTTAATAAGAATTTCAGGTCTGCAATAGGGGGTCGGTCAAAAAATAAATTTTATTTTTTAATTCAAGTTTTAAAAATATATATTTGTGGGGGTTACAGTATGAGATTCAAACAGTACTGTTGCTTTTTAATTCCACACTAGTCATGTATGTTCTTTCTGAGGTGGGTGGCATACTGTAGTACTGTGATTTTTATTTGGGTGTGTGGGGATCAAAACATTATGATGACTTGTTGAGAATATGTCTTTGAACTACAGTATAATCCTCCATACAGCTCGCACCCCCCCCCCCCCCCACGCACACACACAAGACAAACACAAGGCTCAATAATTTCAACTTCTTATCAACACCTCTGACAAATTATTCATTTTCAAATGGTTGGCTTTGTGGTTTCATTAATCTTCCCGAGCCTGCTCTCACAGAAATAAATGGTTAAAACAATAACAATATTTCAAAACAATACAAATAAAAAAGAAAATGATTAAACGCATTAAACATTAATCCATGTTATTTTTGGTAAACTTTTGCACTACTGTAGAGTTTGGGAAAAGTCGTTCGCAAGAGGGTTGCCACTCCAAGCACGAGCCCTTGTATGCCTCAACAGGCCATTTATAGTGTCTCTCACAACTCTCATAATTGTTGGGGTAACACAGAAATAATGCTCCACTTCATTCAAAATGGTCTTTCCTAAATTTGCTGGCAGAGCCTTCTTTCTTTTGTTTCTTTCATAATTTAGAGTGTGGGTCCAATGGCTGTACATCTCAAAACTGACGTGGTGTTTAAATATTGACAGGGCAAATTTATGGACTGCACCAGCACTTCCACTCAAGTATTTCTCCCGGGCGTGCTGGGTCAGGTCGGTGAAGATGATGTCCGGCAGCGTTACAATCTTGGGTGCTGCTGTACTTCTGGCAGCGAACGAGGGTAGGCGGTCTGGAAGGATGCTTTCCTCCTGTCATGGCCTTACCGGAGTTGTCATCTCGTCCTCAAAGGCATACTTGTACAGACGATCTGGTGAGGGAAGCGTGAAGGTCACAACATCAGGTCACCCTCCTGCTCCTGCGTCGGACATACTGGTACAGGGACAGGAACTCGCAGGAAAGAATACATCCCCACAATCCTCCTTTCCATCTTCTCCATGTTCCTTTCCATTTTCTCCATGCGCATATCCATACTCAACATGGTCTCCAAAAGAAGATCAACCTTTTGATCCGTGCTGTAGACATCTGCGTAGGTAGGTGGTGGAGGAGGTGACCAGGGGGTGGCCATGAGAACAGCGTCGAGGATGGTTGGTGGAGCTGGTGACAGGGGGTTGGCAGGAGAACAGCCTCAATGATGGGTTGTGGAGCAGGTCGGCAGGGGGTTGACAGGAGAGCAGCCTCAATGATGGGTTGCCGAGCAGGTCGGCAGGGGGTTGACAGGAGAGCAGCAGTGTCGAGGATGGGTTGTGGAGCAGGTTAGCGGGGCGGTGCAAGGAGAGGTTTGGGATCCCACTTGACTTGCACTGTGCTAATGGCGGCGACTTTATTCTTCACAAAATAAGGCCATGGGGTCTTAAACTTTGGAGCCTTCAGAACATTTTCTTTATTCTGCTTTGATTTTCGCTTAGGTTTTTGCTGGGAAACAGCTTCTGCCTTTGCACAGCAGAAGAAAGCTGGTTTCTGCGTCCGTAGAATCAGGGGGCGACCCATGGAAACAGAAGGACGAATGCACAATGCAGTATCTGGACAAGAGCAAGTTCAGATAGAGGTCAGTGTGTGAGAGTCTATGCAATTTGTCTCACCTTTAATTTGAAATTTTTTGCGGGCATGGACACGAGGTGCAGGTGTTAAAAGTGGGCATACTGTGTACTAATCCTGTCGAGTGAAGTTGAGGCACATTAAATTAAAGTATAAATACACTTTAATTTAATGTGCAATACACATCGAATTCACATCGAATCGCTCTGTGTGTGCTCGCATTTTTTTTCTAACAGCAGCAATGCCAAAAAAAAGGGATTTCAAAAGATCTCAGCTTGAGAATTACGGCTATGTACCAGAATGGACACGGCATTTTACATATCCAACGCTGGTTACTTGCTTCGGACTTCGTTTTGGCAAAAAGCTCTGTTAGTTATCAAGCGCATGGGAAGCCCAAAAATGTCAAAAGAAATCCGACTGTCACTACTGAGTAAGTACAGTACTACTCTACTGCAGTACAGTAACAAAAAGAAATGTGCTTAACAGCGCTAATCTTAAAATAATAATACAAATAGGGACAGTGAATAAACTAAAAAAAAAAAAAAAGAAACAATTAGGGCAGCCAGGTATGGACTGGTAGAACCAGCACCAGAAGGAGCACAACAAAAACAAATACAGACCAGCGCCCAGACAGTGAATGAAATGTCCAATGAATCCAAAGTATAGTCCAGTAAATGATGAATCAGGCTTCACTCAATGGATCCGTGATATGTGGGGAAAAATTACAAGAAAAAAAATCATAGTGTATACTGTAAACACATTACATGAAAACATAAAACATAAAACAATACTAACTCACAACATAGAACATGTAACACAGAAGCTGATGATTAAAACTAATTTATTAATACAAGGATGCCTGTTGCAGCGGGTCATCAGGGCTTATAACCAGAAACCTACTTACAACAGGGCCGGAAATACAAGCATGAGAACACCAGGCAGTATTGAGTTCCTCCGGGTGAAGAAAAAATCATCTGCCGACACCTGCACAAGGGGGGGGGGGAGTATTCGTCCACTCCTCCTGTTGGCCACACGAACCCCAGCAAACAGCCCAGCAGACGCAGCACTTCACATTGAACACTCCTACACGTGTGCTTGTGAGAGGATCCACCGCGTGACGCACTTCCGGTACTTCCAAGGCGCCGTGAACTCTGACCCTATACGTTTCGTGACGACGTCACTTCCTCAGGGATTTGTATTCCGATCTACACACCACGTTAAATGTTCGAATAACGGCTGCCCATCATTAGATCATGCCAAACTAACCTTATTTGTTTTTTTGAGGAGGTAAGTAGGAACTTAGACCAGGGTAATGCAGTTGATCTGGTCTACTTAGATCTTTCAAATGTTTTTGATACGGTTCCACACAAGAGGTTGATGTTCAAAATAAAGCAAATTGGACTCTAATAATGTATGCACCTGGATTGAAAACTTGTTGAAGGATAGACAACAGAGGGTTGTCATAAATGGAACTTTTTCAGGTTGGGCAAAAGTCGTGAGTGGAGTACCTCAGGGATCGGTACTGGGACCCCTGCTTTTTAACTTGTTTATTAATGACCTTGAGTTTGGCATTGAGAGCAAAGTCTTCATCTTTCCTAATGATGCTAAATTGTGTAAAGTAGTAGAATCAGAGCAGGGTGTAATTTCTCTCCAGAAGGAGTTGGAGAGACTGGCAACGTGGTCAGGTAAATGGCAGATGAGGTTTAATACAGATAAATGTAAGGTTATGCATTTAGGATGCAAGAATAAAGTGGATACTTACACATTAAATAGGGATACATTGGGGTAATCCTTCATGGAGAAGGATTTAGGAGTGCTTGTAGACGGCTTAGTAATAGTGCCCAATGTCATGCAGTAGCTGCAAAGGCAAACAAGATCTTATCTTGCATCAAACGGGCAATGGATGGAAGGGAAATAAACATAATTATGCCCCTTTACAAAGCATTAGTAAGACCACACCTTGAATATGGAGTACAATTTTGGGCACCAATCCTAAGAAAAGACATTATGGAACATTATGGAGAGTGCAGAGAAGAGCCACCAAATTAATAAAGGGGATGGACATTCTAACTTATGAGGAGAGGCTAGCTAAATTAGATTTATTCACATTAGCAAAGAGGCGTCTAAGAGGGGATATGATAACTATATACAAATATATTTGGGGAATGTACAAGGAGCTTTCAAATGCACTATTCATCCCAAGGGCAGTACAAATGACTCTGGGGCATCTCTTTAGGTTGGAAGAAAGGAGATTTCACCAGCAATAAAGGAAAGGGTTCTTTACAGTAAGGGCAATTAGAATGTGGAATTCATTACCAATGGAGACTGTGATGGCAGATAATTTTTTTCAAAAAAAGGTTGGACATCTTTTTAGATAGGAAAAGTATACAGGGATATACCAAATAATTAAACATGGGAAGAATGTTGATCCAGGGATTAATCCGATTGCCAATTTTTGGAGTCAGGAAGGAATTTAGTTTTCCCCTTAATGAGTTTTTTTGTTTTCCTTCCTCTGGATCAATAAGTATAGATATAGGATAAAGTATCTGTTGTCTAAATTTAGCATAGGTTGAATTTGATGGTTGTATGTCTTTTTTCAACCTTCTCTACTATGTAACTATGTAACTCACTCAATACTATAATACTCAGTCCACATCATGGGATTCGTGTACACACCTGAATCACTTTCCTTTGACATCAGAAGTGTATGGGTGTTATCACATAATAGTAAATACCCATTACCAGGCATCCTCTGTATACAAACATACATTAAACTCCCCACCCAGCTATTCCCTGGTGATCAGCTAAATGTTAGCTATACAATGAAATGCATTCAACTTTGCAAGTCTTCTTCCATGAAAATGAAAGAGAAAAGCAGCAGGAATTAATTTCAGAGAACATGGTAAAACCTAATAAATTATAAATTAGGATTTGTGATTACCGTGCCGTGGTGGGAAAGTTTATCACACTTTGGCTAAATTATGTAAAAAAAAATCCCAATGTAATATTAGAAAAAGAAACAGCAGTGCAGACTGTTATGTAGCATGATATAAATAATTGAAAATGGTTGATGATGAAATGTTAGGTTTTAGTAAATTTGGATATGGGATTTTTTTTTGCTTTTTTGTTTGAACAAAATTGTGAAATAATGATATACCGAAAAAGGAGAAAGAAGGCTCTCATCATTATGGTTAATTCCCTGTTCAGAGGCAAATACTTATTTTTCCATCTCACATACTGTATAGTACTATACCTGACCAGGGTTAAACTAGAAAAACAATGTTCTTGCTAAAAAAAATAAGTACATGAATTATTCAGACATCAGATTTGTATAAATGCCTAATTAAGATAAGAAGTCAAGTATACCATTCTGTGGTTGGCTGAATAAATACTATGTACAGTACAGTATTACATTTTTGAGTCTGTCTTAATTCATTTAAATAATTACCCATTTTCAATACGATATGTTCACTGTTTCTAATTAAAACCCATCACTGGTCATAGATGCCAGGAATGAGAGAAAGGTACCAATATTAAAACCGTATTGAGAAATACTGTAGTAGTAATGGCGTGCATCATGAATTTTAGGTGAATATAAATATTTAGGGGTCACATTTCAAATTATTTTAGGCAGGAAGATTTTAATTACAGAATCAGGAGAAATAAATTAACATGTTTGCCATTGTGTAACAACACACGACTACTCAGTACATTGCATCAAATGCTAAATAGGTATTACTGTATTACTGTATATCAGTAGAAATTCTAACACTTGAAAATGAAAAAAACCTTGATCGTCGGATTACTTCAGTACCCTAACCCAAGAAGCTTTCCCACCCAAAGCCCAATAAAACACAAAAACCCACATGCCATGTAAAAACAGCCACAGCATTTGAGTAATATTTACTAACATAACCTGTACCAGACAATAAACATTCTTAACATATTTATAACCATATGCCAGTTACTAACACTAATGCCATGTGAGCACATGCACTGTCATACACCACAGGTTACGCCATAAAGTTTAATTTATTGCTACCCTCTTCCCAGGCCCCAAATAGGGCCAATAACCTTATCCATTAGTTAAAAATAATGTTCAGCTGTCAAGGAATTCCACCACAGTGACAATAAATATAATACATATAATCAAACATGATGCAATATGCAACAATTGATTTTATACATAACACATAATAAAGGGGAAAAGGGGAAAAGGGGATGGAAACATATACTGTATACTGTACATTAGTCCAACTGCCCAATAGGCTCTGCCCACCATCACCAATAGGAATGTACAACAACAATTTAAAAATGTACATCTATAAACGTAATCCTTCACTAAAATAAGGTAGGCATCACCTCAGTCATGAGACCAATTCCCAAATGGTCCATGGATCTCTTCTTTATCAGTAACAAACATAAATATCTGCAAAATCACTTGTGCATGATAATATTAGTGGCAATATACATTTATCAATTAAATATATTACCTATCTCTTTCTCTAGATTTATGTCCAAAATAATGTTCTAACAGCCCTTCATTTTACATGAAAAGCGTGCATTAAAAATATACTAGGATACTGGGAAATATCCATTTGACAATGTTTTTGGTGAACTCAAGCAAACAAGGAATGTGAATGGTAGCTATTAATGTGTATATGTAAAAACACATTTTTATAAAGTACAATTTGCCTACATTTAAACATAATAATCTGCTTGTCTATTGAAATATTAAAATTGTATATTTTATGTTTGATAATTGTTTATAGAAAAGAAACAGCAAAAAAACCTCACATAAATACCTTTAAAATACAAATGTTCCAAACTACTGTACATTTAAAGCAAGAAAATAAGTGAATTGTGGTTCAGCAGAGAAAGGAGAGATAGAACACGCGATTTGCTGTGACTGTCAACACTGATGAAGGAGAAACAAGGATTTCACCTTGAGAGCTCAGAGGGAGATGAATATGTGGTGATAGTAAGGATAAATGAGAAGCCAATGCAGTTGGACAAACACTTGTCCAGAGAGACCTGACAGAAGCTATTAGAATTCACTCCACGGTTCTCATTTTCACACTAGCAGAGTGAGAGAATGTTAAAGGCTTATGTAACAGGCTATCAATGCAGCCTAGACAGTTTGGGCACTACCCTCCTCAGTACATTCTGTGATATGGATTACCATTGTGATGGGTTTGATGTGAATTCCAATAAAATACTTGATGGAAAATAACTTAGTGTTCAGGGTTCTTCTGCTCTCTGCATTAACCTGGTGCTGCCATTGCCTTTCTGTCAGCATATGTCTTTGCAATGAATTATTAACAAATTAAAGTGAAACTTGGTGATGTCGGATACCAGATTTTTTGATCAATTTTGCATAGTAATTGTAAACACTCACAGCATACAAATACACAATGAGCATTGTTGATGTTTTGAAACAGTGACAGTTTCTCTAAGATATATTGCAAAAGAAACACATTTTGATACCTTGCTATAACTCATACTAGGGCAACATAACTGAATTATAAGACACATTAGTAATGTACTATGAAAGGATAAAGCAGTTTTCAAAAATACTGATATTAAATAGACATTGCTACATTGTCACAAGGCTTAAACTGGTGTTCTTACAGTATATATTTTAATAAAAAAAAGTAATTACAAATAAAACAAATTAAGACAAAAACGAACAATGGTTAACTGGATTTGTCTGTAATAATAATAAGCTTACTGAATGTATTATTTTAAGTCTTTATTTCAACTTCAAGGTAAAAAATAATATAATATTAAAAAGCCATGTTCTCACTTAAGAAATTAAACTGTGCTACTTACTGTGTTTGTATTATGCATGCAAGCAATGGCTAGTTACATTGTACCGGGTAAACTGCTTACAGAATGTGAAGCAGGAGACAGTGGATATATTTATCCACAGATAAATGGATATGTGATTTCTAAGGAAAGCTATGTTACTCTCCTCTAAAGGGTAACTAGCATGGTTAGTGTGTACCGGGCCCCACCCTGTGTTACCATGGGATCATGACATCACAGAGAGTATATAAGCAGAGGTGAAAGTTTGAGACGGTTAGGTTCCAGGAGAACAAGAGGAGAGGAGCCTTAGGGAGAAGAGATAGGGATGTTCCTAATATAATAGTGTGACGGTAGGGGGTAACCAGGCTCTAAAATAAAGGTTAAGCCCATTTTGGTTACCCATGATTAGTGTATAAGGATCCCATAGACTTAGATCTTGGGCCCAGTAACATTGTACCATTTCAATGTGTTGTATGTAATAAACTTATTTTTTGTGTTTTTTCCTTTCTGGGCATGCAAGCAAGCTAGGGAATGAGTTTCAAGGGATTGTTTTTAGAGGAAACGTTGACAGAATGTACCTAGGAGGTTGGGGTCCGAAGTTGTCAGTTCCCCCATAAATGTACCGGGGAATCATGCCTGATTCTCAAATACATGTAGGCACATTGTCCCTTCAATATCTCCCCTTGAAAACGCAAGTGTAAATCACCACTAGGGTACCCTGCTTCAACATAGCCCAGAAAGGAGAATGGGCAACAGGGATAAAACATCTATTCTTAGAACTGAGGGAATCGCTTGGTTAAGGGGGGTACCCCAGCTAGTGCCCAGGTGACCCACAACCAGTATAGGGTTTGTGGGTACCCACAACCGTATATAAGGTTGAGGGGGTCTCTGAATGTCCAGTCTGAGTCCAAGACAAAGTGTGTGGGGAATAAGGCAGATAGAAATAAAACTACAACATTCTTCCCTTTCAATCCCTTGTTCCCAAAGACTTAGAAGTATAGTAAAATATACTTTATTAAAATGTAATCGCTTTTACATTCAAAACTGATGTCCAAACAGACAGCTCGAGCTAACCCATAGGCACCGATAAGACTGCTGGACATCAGAATTCTAAGCAGTCAGAGGATGCACCGAGGTGAAAATAGCGTTTGGTCAGCAGGGAAAGGCAGAGTACCAGGTCCAGAGATCAATGGCAGTCCTCCAGGATGCCACTTGCTCTGCTAGACCTAGTGGAGCCTGTCTCAGTGGGTGGCATTCAGATAGCCAGGGAAAAAGGTGGCAAGCTTGCACATGTCCCTTGGCTATTTCAGATTTCCAGCTGACCCGGCTTTTCTAACTTTAGCCTTTATTTGCTTGTATTTCTTTTAAATGTATTTTGCTCAATGCTTTGTATAATTCTTGTGTTTCTTTGTGGATTTTTTTTGTAATTCTTGTTTATTTGTTGTGTTTAGCTTTTTAATAATGGTGTTAATATTTGGTGCTTTCTTTTATTAATTTATGTTTTTTTTGGTGTTTTGCTTTTTAATTCTGGAGTTTCATTGGCATTTGTTTTATTTATTTATTGTGTATTGAAGGTGTGTTGCTTTTTAATTTTGGAGCTTCTTTGGAATTTGTTATTTTTTTTGTTTTTTTTGGTGTTAACTGTTTTATTGTTTCTTTTTGGTGATTGTTTTACATTTTTTAGCAGTTTATTTTTTTAGCTGGCCCATTGACTGTCATAGTGCTAAATCATGCCCATATTATATAGGCATGATGTACCACTGTGCCAATTAATTGGTTTCTTGGCATTTGTAATGTGGTTTTTTTCTATGCACAGAAATGTGTTTAATTTTTGTCCTTTTTTTTATCTATTGCTATAGTCGGAAAGCATGTCCATTTTCATTTGGGCATGTTTTAACACTTTGTCAATAAATGGGTAGTGGGGTAGTGTCCCCGGAGTGGGTTGTTAGGCCTCCTGGTTGGGTAGTAGGGGAGGGTGGGTTAACCCCTATTACTATAGTGGTTACTAAACACTAAGGTAATTAAGGGGTTCGGGGCCTTCAGATTGTATATTTTTATTGTACTGTTGCTGACAACAGATGACAAGGACGGAGATGAGGATGAGGACAGCCTTCATCATGGCAGGGGTAAGTGCAAGTTTATTTACTTTATGCTGGCTGATGTTTTATTTTAAATTGGCAAATGCACTATTATTCTAATCTGGATAATAGTAATTTTGTCCATTACTGTAGTGAATTTGTTAGGGGGGTTATTGGGGATACAAGGGGTGGGTTGTGTATTGGTACAGTAGGTAATTTTTGTCCTTTTTTTTATCTATTGCTATAGTCGGAAAGCATGTCCATTTTCATTTGGGCATGTTTTAACATTTTGTCAATAAATGGGTAGTGGGGTAGTGTCCCCGGAGTGGGTGGTTAGGCCTCCTGGTTGGGTAGTGAGGGAGGGTGGGTTAACCCCTTAATTACTATAGTGGTTACTAACCACTAAGGTAATTAAGGGGTTCAGGGCCTTCAGATGGTATATTTTTATTGTACTGTTGCTAACAACAGATGACAAGGACGGAGATGAGGATGAGGACAGCCTTCATCATGGCAGGGGTAAGTGCAAGTTTATTTACTTTATGCTGGCTGATGTTTTATTTTAAATTGGCAAATGCACTATTATTCTAATCTGGATAATAGTAATTTTGTCCATTACTGTAGTGTATGTGTTAGGGGGGTTGTTGGGGATACAAGGGGTGGGTTGTGTATTGGTACAGTAGGTAGTTTTTGTAGTAGGTGTTTAATGTTTATTGTGGGTAAAGGGATTGAGTGAAGGGAGTAGTTGCCCCAGGGTCAGTGGTCTGGCCTCAGGTGGATAGTGGGAGTGGTTAACACTTTCATTACCATAGCGGTTACTACTCTTAAGGTAATGAAGGGGTTAATCCTTCCCGCAACCTTCTCAGTAGACCTAACTACTCACCCTGGTGCTATTACCCCCTTCACTCACCCCCTCTACCCCCAATAAACCTGGTAGTCTGCCTTAACCCCTTAATTGCCTTAGCAGTTAGCCGCTAAGGTAATTAAGCTGCAATTATTTTATTTTGTTATTGGGTGCCGGTATCCCTCTAGTTTGTTTAAATCCCCCGATCACGTGGGCTGTGACTTGGGAGAAGTTAAACTTGGCCGCCGGGATAATGGCACCCCATAACAGGGCCTGTAACTCAGGAAGTAGGTGTTCCCGGACCTGAAATCAATGCGGTTCAGCTCCGGAGACCACCTGCTACAATACTGTAACAATAAAATGAATTAAAACCTCCACAATTGCCTGTTAGAGACGCGCTGGTAAAGTGACTGATTCAGTCTCATACTGCGCATCTATTACAGTACACCCCAGAGGGATCTCAGGAGGTGGAGAGTCCAATGCAGTGGCGTCCCACGCAGGGTCCATAAACCGGAGGTGGTGGGTGAGCCAGAAGTTAACAGCAATCTCTCCTCGGTCACAGTATTTTGATACACGCATTATTTATATGTTTTTATTGTGTGTTCAATTTTTACAACCCCATAAAGTCACGTTTTTTATGATTGGTCTGCACTATGGATATCTTTTCTCTTCTATGTACACCGCTGCTTTGCTGAGAGTGGAAGTCTCCATTATTCATTGGATTAGAAGTCCTCCCTGCTAAGACCACTGTGTCACACTGCCCGTTTTTGACTTACATCTTGTAAGTAGGCCACACATATGAGCCAAGATTAATCACTGAACTAATCTAGAAGTTATCAAACTGTCTGCACTTAGATTGTATTTTGTTTTATTTCCCTTATATGCTCCCCCTGGATTGCAAACGGGTAACCAAACTTTGCACAAGATTCTGTTAGAGTACAGCGGTAGCGGTTCCAGGACCCAAGGGGTTAATAACATTGCAACCAAGGATTTACCCCAAACACCGGAATTCGTTAGCCCTGGTGAATCCCGAACGAAGTCTTACGAACTATTACGAACTTTCCTCATTTGGCGGAGATATTAGATCGGCAACTTGTGATCTAGCCAAACGGACTTTAAATCAGAGACTGCATTTCTTGCGCTTTCTTGAAAAGGACATTTATTTTGTTTCCCTATCCCAGTAAGTATATTCTGAAGCTGTTGTGTGTTTGTCTATCAAGGAAATAAATGACAATTTATTTTGCCTCCTTGTCGTGTTCAATCGAGAATCCCAAAAATATAAAAAGTGTTGATAAGTTCTGGTCCACCGTGATAGGCTTATATTAACTGGTGGCAGCTTGTGGGATACTGATTGAACCTAGACTCCTGCGGGATTCTGTAGTATAGTGGGGGACCTCGTGGAGATGCAGTGTTCCTGGGTCCGAATACCAAGGAGGGACTGGGTGGTCAAACTGCGACTACTGTTATCTGGAAAAGCCAAGCGGACTGTGCAGGTTATTCCACGTGTGGATGCCGATGACTACGGTCATGTCAGGTGTAGGCTGCTGACCCAGTACGCCCTGACCCCAGAAGCATACCGGGGCAAGTTCTGGATGGGAGAAGTACTACCTGGGGAGTCATTCAGTGACTATGCCGGCCGTATGGCCTTACACAGGACTCAATGGGTGGAGGGAAATGGGATTACAAAATTATATACCCTACTGACTTGTTCTTTCAAGAGCAGTTGCTGCAGCAGCTCCCCTTGGACATGAGGGCATGGGTCTTTGACCACAAACATCAGACTTATGAGGATGCTGCGAAAATGGCAGATGAGTATGTGGCCAGCAGGGCTGCAATGGATGAACAGCAGCTCCAAAAGGAATGGCCTGTGTGGCCAAGGGAGCTAAAACTACCTGGGACCGGTCCAAGGGACCCCATCGGGGCAACGATCAACAGCTGCGAGGCTGGTCGCACGTGTGTGACTGGCACACACAGAGGAACCAATTACAGACGGGAAACCAGCCCACAAAGGGATGTCCAGCGGATAATCTGCACTTGCCACCTCTTGACCAGCGGCGGAGATTGGAGGACATCAGGTTGCACCAGTCGGGATGCAGCCCAACGATGTCCGACAGAAGCATCTGCGGAAGGTGACCATCGGGGACCGGCAGGTCGGATGGCTTGCTGGACTCCGGTGCCACCGTGACTCTGGTTTGCCCTGATATGGTGCAGCCAGAGGATTTTCTCCCGGGCACCGGGATGTAAGTGACCATGCTAAACGGAGGACCGCGGTCACTCCAGGCTGCCCGGGTCTTTTTGGACTTGGTGCCGGACGTGGCATGAGGGAGGTGGGGGTTTTGCCTGGGTTGGATGCCGAGATCTTACTTGGTAACGACCTGGGACATGTAACCTGCATATTCACAACTGAGCTGGCACCTGTTGCAGCGATCACCAGGAGCCAGTCATCAAGGATCACAGCAGAACCAGCCCCTGTCCCCCTGCATTTGGGACCTACGGTTCCAACAGTCTCAGCAGAGACCAGATAGGTAAGCCAGACAAAGTCGCCTTCTGATTCTGACTTACTGTTCCCTGTCCCTGTTCCCTGTCCCCCTGACTCAGGTATGACCGGAGGGTGGCCAGAGTTATGTACACATTTTAGGGATGCGGTGCGATCAGACCCCAGCTAAGAGGGCATGAGACTTCGGGCGTCCAAGTCTAAGTCAAGTGATGGGTCTGATTACTTCTTGTGGCACCGCGGGCTCCTGTATAGAGAGCAAGGGACTACAGGGTTAGATGAGGTACGGAGGGGGAAGAGACAGCTAGTGGTACCCATGGAGTATAGGCAGCAGTTGTT
Organism: Ascaphus truei; assembly: GCF_040206685.1. Taxonomy (NCBI): domain Eukaryota; kingdom Metazoa; phylum Chordata; class Amphibia; order Anura; family Ascaphidae; genus Ascaphus; species Ascaphus truei. Next base: position 97,183,234 of record NC_134485.1, on the reverse strand, counting down.
GCGGGTATCCCACTCCATTCCACTAGCGGGGCATCAGGGGGTCGCTTGGATGCGAGCCCGACTGTTGCAACGTTACTACTGGCCGGGGGCATCCAGTGAAGTGGCCAGTCCTGTGATGCCTGCCAGTGAGTAGGTAAGGCGGGTGACCGTGTGAAGTCACCCCTGAACCTGTTACCGGTAATAGGGGAACCCTTCCAGCTGGTAGCCATGGACCTCGTGAGACCCCTCATGGTTCCCAGCTGGTCAGGGAAGCGCTAAATCCTCTTTGACAAAGTCTTAGTGGTTGGACAAAATGCGTCAGAGTTACTCTGTGGCAAATCTGTTCATTTTGTATGCACTAATAAATCAACCTTTTTACTAATTGCGTTGGAGATCTTTTGATCATACCCCTATGGTGAGCTGTGAACCACTATTGCAGCACTACTTTTTCCTTTGGATTTCAGGCTGGAGCATGCTCTACTCACACTGGATCTGGTCCTCTGAATGCAGCATTCCGGAGTCGAATTCGACGAGTCAAGTCTGTGAGTACCGATGCCCTACAGGGTTGCTTGTTTGTGTCTAAGATGCCGGGATATGTGTGGGTAGTGACGGAGTTGAGTGATTGTTTGCGGAGAGCTGGAGAGCCAGAGAGCTAGTTCCATATGGGGAACAAGGCATCATTATTTTTATATAATTTCCACTTTCTAGCCCCGTCCCGATGGTAAGTCCTGTTTACACATTCATACTCTCCTTTATATGCTAATGGATACATTTACCTGATCGGTGGCACTTATTATATTGACATACTTATTGCTGGACTGTAGTACTTCTTTACACTATTTGGAGCATCGTTTTTTGGAGTTTGTTCTCTATTGTACCTACAAGTGCTACATCCTCACGGTGGTGGACTTTGCCACCCGGTACCCTGAGGCAGTAGCACTTGCCACTATTTATGCTAGGGCAGTAGCAAAAGCCTTGCTAACCATTTTTTCTAGGGTACGTTTCCATAGTGAGATCCTAACTGATCAGGGTTTGCAATTCATGAGTGAATTGCTCCAGTGTCTCTGGGATGCGTGTGGGGTGAAGCACCAGCGCACGACCCCTTACCACCACCAGACCAATGGACTATGTGAGAGGTTCAACGGGACTCTGAAGCAGATGCTTAAAAAATTTATACAGGCAGAGGGAATAGACTGGGAGATTCACCTGCAGCACTTGCTGTTTGCAAACTGAGAGGTACCACATGAATCTACAGGCTTCTCTCCCTTTGAGCTGCTAAATGGTCGCAGTTTACGGGGACCTCTGGACCTATTCCGTGAGGGCTGGGAAGGGGAGAGTACCAATACTGATGCCTCAGTGCTTCATTACGTGGTAGATCTCAGAGACCGGCTAGAGATGCTCATGGGGTTGGCACAGGACAACCTTTGGGCTGCTCACACCAAGCAGAAGACTTGGTATGATCAGAATGCCCGTAGCAGGGAATTCATCCCAAGACAGAAAGTACTTGTTCTCAAGCCCACTCGGGAGAACAAATTAATGGCTGCCTGGTCGGGACCATATCCGGTACTCCGAAAGATGAATGAGTGCAACTATGTTGTACAAGGTATATGCTGAGGCAGAAAGGAATAAGACCTATCACATAAACATACTCAAAGAGTACATAGCACCAAGTGTGGCATCAGTGCTGGCCATTTGTAGCCCACAGATGGGGGATCCGGGGAGCAGTGCTCTGCAAAATCTCCTGGGGAAGGCTAGGCAGGGGGGTACAGTAGAGCAGGTGGAGATAGGGTCTCAGCTGAGAGTCAAGCAGAGAGCAGAGGCCAGGGCTATGCTAGAGAAGTATAGGGCTCTGTTTACAGATAAGCCAGGCAAAACACACATTACCGATCACCCAGTGCTTACAGGGGATCTGAGACCTCTGCATAAGCACGCTTATGTGTCACCAGAGCTTAAGGGCAGTATAGAGAGGGAGGTATAAGAGATGCTGGCCCTAGGGGTAATTGTACCATCCCAGAGCCCTTGGGCTTGTCCGGTAGTCCTGGTACCTAAGAAGGATGGGACCACCCGGTTCTGTGTGGACTACCGGCAGCTTAATGTGGGAACGGTGTCAGATGCCTATCCCATGCCCCGCATGGATGAGTTGTTGAACTCGCGGGGGCAAGGTATCTGACCACCATGGATCTGAGCAAAGGGTATTGGCAGATCCCTTTGACCCAGGAGGCTAGGGAGAAGTCGGCATTCATCACTCCAAGTGGCCTCTATGAATTTCTAGTGATGCCATTTGGGATGAAGAATGCACCGGCTACCTTCCAACGCCTGGTCAATCGTTTGCTGGAGGGTATGCAAGGGTTTGCAAGGGCATACCTGGACGACATTGCTGTCTTTATTAATTTGTGGGACTCAAATTTCGTGCATGCAGCTGCTGTGCTAGCCAGGATTAGGGTAGAGGAACTCACCTTGAAACCCACCAAGTGCTTAGTAGGGATGGCAGAAGTATTCTACCTAGGGCACAGTGTGGGTGGCGGGCATCTTAAGCCAGAACCAGCTAAGGTGGAAGCAATAGTGAAGTGGCCCATTCCAAAACCAAGAAGTACTGTAGGTTATGGCTTTCTTAGGCACCGCAGGCTACTACAGAAAGTTTGTCCCTCAGTATAGCGCCATTGCCAAACCCCTGACCGACTTGACCCAGAAGAAACAGTCTGTGCTGGTAGTCTGGTCTCTTGCCTGTGAGGTCTCCTTTCGGGCATTGAAGACTGCACTGGCCAGTGCCCCTATTCTTGCCGCACACGACTATGCAAAAAAGTTCTTGGTGCAGACTGATGCCTCTGATTATGGCATTAGGGCTGTACTCAGCCAAGTGTGGGAGGAGGGCAGTGAACACCCAGTGGTGTATTTGTGCCGCAAGCTGCTGACCAGAGAGGTGGCTTATGCCACCATTGAAAAAGAATGTCTGGCTATAGTGTGGGCTCTAAGAAAACTACAGCCTATCTGTATGGCAGACCTTTTACAGTGATTACGGACCACAATCCATTGAGTTGGTTACAGAGGGTGTCGGGGGAAAATGCAAAACTCTTGCGCTGGAGTATTGCCTTACAGGAATTTGACTTTACTGTCCAGCACAAGAAGGGCAGTGAGCATGGCAATGCTGATGGCCTTTCCCCACACGTCATGAACTCATAACTTCAAGAGCTGGCAGGCCAGCCCAACCACCGGACGAGCTGGTCAGGGCAGACACTAAGCTTTGAGTGGGGGAAGTGTGGCGAACATGGGGGTTAATCAGGCCTTAATAAAAGTATTATACCCGGCTGATTAACCCCAACTCGCATTGGGAGTAAAGGGATTAAAAGTATATTCATGACCTTGATGTATTTACCCCTGTGTAAGGTCCGGGGGAACACCTCTCTCTAAAGGGGTTCCTCCCGTGACTTTACTTACCCCCGCTCCAGCTCTGCCTCCTCGCCGCCGCGGACGGGATCTTCCTTCTCCTCCGCTTCCCACGGCGGCTACTGATCTCGCGCATGCGCGCGCACGGCCGAGGACCTTTACGTCCTCCCTCAGGAGGAGTTCCCACCCCCAGCTGATGCCGCGCGCGCCTCTCCCGCAGGGCGCACACACCTGATGCGCGTGCACAGCTCACAAGCTGCACATCTAGCACAGCTGTGGTAAGTTTCTCCCTACCAATCCCTATCTTCCCTGAGGCCGCTCCCTCGTTACTCCCCCTCTCCCTATTGGTCCTTCCTTCTACTTATACCTGGCTCAGCCATTCATTCTTTGGCTGAGCATAGCTTTGTATGACCTGTGTTAACCACGGTCGTGCCTGCCTCAGTTCCTGTCTTTTTGTCTCCTTAGTGATCCCTTGTGTACCGAACCGGCCTGGCTGTGGATCCGCTCTGGACTTCTACCCTTGGTTTGTATCCTGACCTCCTGGACTCCCCGACCCCTTTACCTCGGCTTGCGGATTCTGACCTACCTCCTGGCTCTAGACCCCAGGCTCTCGGTACCACCTATCTTCTGGAACCTTCCTTCTCATCTGGCGAGTATCTACTTTATCTTATACTCCCAGGCGGTTCCAGACACCTATTTTCCACTTTCCAGGCGTGTCCCCGTAGCTGTGGGTGCAGTTTTTACCCATCTCACCTCAGTTTCGGGGTCCCTCCTTGTCCGTGGTGAGCACAGTGTAACATTATGCTCAGCCCCACAGACATGGACCCTGAAGAAGTTGAGCAACCAAGCCCCATGCAGCGACTTCTCCAGCTAGAGGCGCAGCTTGCCTCCATGACGCAGGAGCTCTCTAGACTCTCCTCGTTGCAGCCTTCCCCAGGCTCCTCTGCCATGGCAGCTGCGGCGTTTCCCTCCCCGGGTCTTCCCGTGGCTGTAGATCCTCGTCTCCTAGCTCCCAACCACTATGCAGGGGATCCCCACGAGTGCAGAGGGTTTCTTAATCAGTGCGAGATGCAACTTTAATTATCTCCTTCACGCTTCCCCACTGCTCGTTCAAAGGTGGCCTATATTATGTCTCTTTTGAATGGAAAGGCCCTAGCCTGGGCATCCCCCATTTGGGAGCGGGAGCCTGCCATGATGCACGACTATTCTCGCTTTCTTCGAGAATTCAGGCAAGTATTTGATATGCCTGGTCGCCAAATTACGGCAGATTCTTCTCTCTTCCATATTTCCCAGGGTACTTGTCCTGTCACCGAGTATGCTTTGGACTTCTGGACCATCGCGGCGGAGACCTCCAGGAATGATGGCTCACTATCAGCAGCTTTTTGGCAGGGTCTGTCGGATGCCATCAAGGACCAGCTGCCCACTATGGAAAGACCCACCAGATTGGAGGATCTCATTGCGGTCTGCATCCGCATGGACCAGCGGTTAAAAGAGAGAAGACTTGAACGCGCTCTTCCTCGTACCACCTCCTCCCGGTCTTCCAGCCGCAGACTCGTTCATTACGTCCCCCAACCCATGGATGAGCCCGAACTATGCAGCTCGGAGGTCATTGGCTATCCGCGTCTGAGAGACAGCGCCGATGAGATGGTGGACTGCGCCATTACTGCGGTCATCCCGGTCATCTGCTGTTAAGCTGTCCTCTGCCACCGGGAAACGCCAGGACCCAATAAGGTATGAGAGGGTCTCGTTGGGTATAATCTCTTCTCCTCTTTCTTCTTCTAAAGTACTCCCCAATCATATAATGCTGCCTATTTCTCTGGCCTGGAATAACTCCCTGATCCCCGCTTCTGCATTTATAGATTCTGGGTCTCAGGGGAACTTTATTGATCAGAGTTTTGCCTATAGGAATGGGATTCCCTTCCGATCTAAGGCTGTTCCAGTTGGTCTGGAGGCCATAGACGGGCGTCCACTCCAACCAGCCTTTATTTCCCTGTAGACTTTTTCTCTATCCCTCTCCATGGAGGACGGTCACCAAGAGAAGATTATCTTGGACGTGATTCACACTCCATCGGTAGATGTAATTCTGGGACTCCCCTGGCTGCAACTTCCTAACCCACAATTAGATTGGGTTAATAAAGAACCCATACGATGGAGCCCCCAGTGCCTTAAGACCTGTCTTCCCCCCAAACGGATGTTAGCCAGAGTGGAATTACCCGCAGAGTACAAAACTTCCCTTCCAACGGTCTACTGGGACCTGGCGGACGTTTTTGATAAGATACGTTCTGAAGTGTTACCTCCCCATAGAGACTTTGACTGTCCTATTGAGCTCCTTCCCGGTGCTACCTTACCCAAAAGCCATTCTTACCCTCCAAATATATTGTTTCGGCCAACTCTTTTGATATCCTGGATCAGGTCATGGCAGCACAATCTAATCTCCCGAGGGGCCTTAAGGTCCAAGTCGGCCGTCTGTATGCAGCTCCATGCTTCCTTAAGAAGATTCTTGAGTGGGGTCTTCTAGGTCACCCGGTCATCCAGGCATTAGCAGGACTTCTGACCTCATTCGTCGTACCTTTTGGTGGCCAATCATGTTGCAGGACATTTCAGAGTACGTAAAAACTTGTCCAATCTGCGCCCAGGTTAAGACCGCTCGTAAAATGCTATACGGCCTTCTACAACCCCTCCCTATACAGAATGCCCATGGAGTCATCTGTCCATGGACTTTGTGGTGGAACTTCCAAACTCTAAAGGGATGAACACCATTTTGGTTGTCGTGGATCGTTTTTCCAAGCAGGCCCATTTCATTCCCCTCAAAGGCCTACACAATTCCCTACCCTGGCAGACATTTTTGTTAAAGAGATATTCCGCATTCACGGAGTTCCTCTTTCAATCGTATTTGATCGAGGTACACAATTTGTCTCAAAATTTTGGCGAGCCTTCGCTCGCAGGATGGATATCACCCTCCATTTTTCGTCCGGGTATCATCCCCAAACTAACGAGCAAACCGAGAGAACGAGCCAAACTCTGGAACAATACCTCAGATGCTTCATCGCAGACAGCCAAGACAATTGGGTAGATTTACTTCCGTGGGCAGAGTTCTCCCATAACTCTTTAAAGAACAGCTCCACGTTGAAATTCCCTTTTTTCATTAATTATGGTTTTCACCCGGGTCAGCTGCCCATCACCTCAGTTCCTTCCGGGGTTCCAGCGACCGATGTCTGAATCAAGGATCTTCAGGAATCCTGGAAAAGGATCCAAGAGGCCTTGAGAAATGCAACCCATAGGCAAAAGGCACAGGCAGATCATCGCCGTCGTCAGGCACCAGTCTTCAAACCACGGGATAAGGTCTTGCTCTCCTCCGAGAACATTAGACTGAAGACTCCAAGCCACAAGTTGGCTCCCAGGTTCTTGGATCCATTCTCAGTAATAGAACGGATCAATCCTGTGGCATATCGTCTGGAACTTCCTCCATCCATGAGGATACCCTCCGTGTTCCACGTGTCACTGTAGAAACCTGTGTCCCAGAGTCCACAGTTCCAAAGGACACCGATTGACCCTAAACCAGTCATAGTTCAGGGGCAGGAAGAGTTTGAAATTCAGTCTATTCTGGATTCCAGGAGGATGAGGGGTTCGGTACAATACCTGGTTCACTGGAAGGGCTTTGGTCCAGAGGAAAGATCTTGGGTACCCTACCATCAAATACATGCCCCCAGACTGCTGAGACTCTTCACTCCAAATTTCCCCAAAAGCCATATTGGAGTAGTCCTGAGGCCGCTCCTCAAGGGGGGGGGTACTGTAAGGTCCGGGGGAACACCTCTCTCTAAAGGGGTTCCTCCCGCGACTTTACTTACTCCCGCTCCAGCTCTGCCTCCTTGCCGCCGCGGGCGGGATCTTCCTTCTCCTCCGCTTCCCGCGGAGGCTACTGATCTCGCGCATGCGCGCGCATGGTCGAGGACCTTTACATCCTCCCTCAGGAGGAGTTCCTGCCCCCAGCTGAGGCCGCGCGCGCCTGTCCCGCACGGCGCACACGCCTGATGCGCGTGTACCGCTCACAAGCTGCACATCTAGCACATAAGTTAGTTTCCCCCTACCAATCACTATATTCCCTGGGGCCGCTCCCTCGTTACTCCCCCTCTCCCTATTGGTCCTTCCTCCTACTTATACCTGGCTCAGCCATTCATTCTTTGGCTGAGCATAGCTTTGTATGACCTATGTTAAACACGGTCGTGTTTGCCTCAGTTCCTGTCTTTTTGTCTCCTTAGTGATCCCTTGTGTACCGAACCGGCCTGGCTGTGGATCCGCTCTGGACTTCTACCCTTGGTTTGTATCCTGACCTCCTGGACTCCCCGACCCCTTTACCTCAGCTTGCGGATTCCGACCTACCTCCCGGCTCTGGACCCCAGGCTCTCGGTACCACCTATCTTCTGGAACCTCCCTTTTCGTCTGGCAAGTATCTTACTTTATCTTATACTCCCATACGGTTCCAGATGCCTATTTTCCACTTTCCAGGTGTGTCCCCGTAGCTGTGGGTGCAGTTTGTTACCCATCTCACCTCAGTTTCGGGGTCCCTCCTTGTCTGTGGTGAGCACAGCATAACACCCTGTCCCAACCTTCTTAGTACTATTTTGCAGACTGTTCCCTGCCTGCAGTAATAGAATTACATACAAAGTGTGCTATATGGTTTTTAGGCACAAGATGGCGTTGTGAGCGCCAAAGCCAGCGCTGATTGAAGAAGCGTGGCTGGATGGGAGGTCTGTTTGAATATAGGTATCCATTTTCAACCACTCGACCTCGTAACCACAAGTACAATTGAATAAGTAGCTTGCGGTTAGATTTAATGTGGTTTTCCTATAAAATGTACCCGTACCTTGTTAGCTCGCGTAACTTGAAAGGCGGAAAGTCTATTGCCGTGGGAAGTCGGTCAATTGAAGTGAGAAGTAGGTGAACTTGGCTTCCCACCAGCAAGGTTTTTCAATTAAGCGGGCTAACTCACGAACGGAGACAGCTAGCGCTCTAATTTTTGGTGAGCAAGTCCCAATAAATAAATTACTCACACACATAAAGTGTATAATACTGTAAGTTTTAAAATGTACAGGCAGGAACAGTTTTTTCTGTAAGCCCGGGAGAAATCCTTTGGCATGTAAATATGCCAGGGGTGAATGAGCTGAGGGTATTTTCCTTCCTGCACTTCAAGAGGTCCCGCTAAGTGGGAGTCTCTGAGTCTAGTGAAATGCAGGGATGAAAAGCCTCAGAGATCCAAAGTGTGAAACTGGCCGGGATGGTGCTGAGTGCCAGATCCCGGTACTCAGCATGAGCCATTCCCACATTGGAGCCAAACACAGACTCAGGGTAGCCAGATAAGGGGTGTACCCCAGGTATGCTAAGTCACATGGGTGTCTAGCTAACACATGCCCGGTGCAAACTGGAAAGCCTTTTTTGCCCATTTTGCAAACTGCGGCCAAATCAGAGATTGGTGGGTTAAATGTTCCCATGGAGGGGATTGGGCATGCTTGTTATAGATAGGTCTGTGAACCCTATGAAACTGCCCACCGAGCTATCCCCAGTGTCATTCATGACGTAACCAAACTTTGCACAAGTTTCTGTTCGAGTACAGCGGTAGCGGTTCCAGGACGCAAGGGGTTAATAACATCGCAACCAAGGATTCACCCCAAACTCCGTAATTCATTAGCCCAGGGGACTCCCGAATGAAGTCTTACAAACTATTACGAACTTTCCTCATCTGGCGGAGATATTAGATCGGCAACTTGCAATCTAGCCAAACGGACTTTAAATCAGAGACTGCATTTCTTGCGCTTTCTTGCAAAGGACATTTTATTTAGTTTCCCTATCCCAGTAAGTGTTGTATTAAGTGTATTCTGAAGCTCTCGTGTGTTTGTCTATCAAGGAAATAAATGACAATTTATTTTGCCTCCTTGTCGTGTTCAATCGAGAATCCCAAAAATATAAAAAGTGTTGATAAGTTCTGGTTCACCATGACAGTGACCCCCTGCTACAATACACTACCTGTAGTGTTAAAACCAAAATTAAAATTGAACTAATTTGTTACCGTAGTGGCTATCTGTTACCTTGATATGGGGTGCCGGTATATCCTTCATTATTTTAAACTCCCGGTTACGTGACGTGGACGATTTATATATGATGGTGATTCCGGCACCCGATGCCCCATACCAGGGCTTGTAACTCAGGAAGTAGGGGATACCTGAGGCAGAAATCAAAGCGGTTCAGCTCAGGAGACCCCCTGCTCCCGCACATAATTAATAAAATTTACATTAAAGCAGCTTAATTACCTTAGTGGATAGCCACTAAGGCAATGAAGGGGTTAAGGCACAATAGCATGTTTACTGAGGGCAAAGGTCGTGAGTGAAGTGGGTACTTGGCCTTCACTCACCCCCTCTGCTCAAATAAACATTACAATATATACTAACCACCAATACACAACCCACCCACCCCTTGTGCCCCCACATGAAAAAAAATTCCTGCACAAGAATGATACCCGAGAATGGTGGGGGTCATCGGGTGGTACCCAATAGGGCCTATTGTCCCCCTAGTTGTCCCTGTGGGTGTCCAGGGGCCCACAGGTTTCCCCGGGTTGTCCAAGTGGGTGTCTGGGGGTCCTCAGGTGGTCCTCACGGGTGTCTGGGGGCCCTTGAGTGGTCCCAATGGGTATCTGGGGGCCCTTGGTTGTTCCCTGCCAATGACTGGGGGCCCTTGGGTTGTCCCGTTGGTGTCTAGGGGTCCTCAGGTTGTCCCCGGGGGGTCCTCAGGTGGTACCCGTGGGTGTCCGGGGGTCCCCGCTGGCCTGTGGTACCAATTCTGTGCCTAAAAAAAATCCATATGCATACATTCAAATAAATACCCACCCCCAATACATACAGTATATTAATGGGCAAAATAAATATTATCCAGATATGGATAATAGCTAATTTGCCCATTATAAATTTTTTTTAAAAAATAGCCAGCCAGCATAAATAAAGTAAATAAACCATTCTACTTACCCCTGCCATCATGAAGGGCATTCTCATCAACATACTCCAGGTCCATGTCCTCTGAAGAATACATGAAAAAATTCAATGTACAGTATTGGCCCATAATCCCTTGATAAACGTAGCGGTTAATAACCGCTATAGTAATTAAGGGGTTAACCCACCCTCACCCACTACCAACCCAGGAGGCCTAACAACACACCCCGGTGCAACAATACCCACACTGTACACATTGATTGGCATAGTGGTAGATCATACACATATAATACTACTCTTTGATAAAGCGCTCTGTGCGTGAAACATGTAAGAGTGCTATTAGGATGTCTGTCCTTATGCCTTTTTAGCTAATAAATTCTTGAAAGAACTTTTGTTTCCTATTCTACATTGGTGTGGCTGTGCTTCGGCTCCTACGTGGATACACTCTCTTGCTGATTACCTGCCTGGATGCACGGCAGTCTGGATACGCTGTGCAGAGGCTTATCCTGCCTTATTATTCACGCCCCGCTCTAGCTGCTTTGGTGTATGACAATCTAACACTTGGAGGATTTCGGCGGTTCCTGAGCTGAGGAGGACGAGATTATTATGGATGGCGATGACATCACGTGCGGTGCCATGGAGTCAGCGTGATCGCCTGACCAACACCCAGTGATTATTACCACGAGTGATGCCGCGCTTACCTACCTCCAGGATCTCCGCAGGGATCCACCACCAAAAGTGAAGGATCGGGGCTCCGGTCTGATCGGATCCTATGGGTCTGAAGTTGCGTGAGTAAAGCAACTATTGTTTGCTGCATATGAGCAGTTATTGAGTGTAACCCAACACTGTTATTTTATTAGAGACATTGAAAAACGCACTTACAAAACGCGCACTTCCAGACATTCATCTCTGATCCTTCAAGTACTGGAGACGTTTTTATACTACAGCATTGATTCCAGATTGACACCACTACTATTGTTTTTAGAGCTCCGGATACCTTGGTCTTTTTTAGACAATTTTTCTTCTATTCATAGGGCCCTAGGCCCCAAATTTAAAGATTCAAACAGATCCAGAGGCGTAATTGCCAAACTCACTATTTCTCCACGAAAGAGCAGATCATTTGAGCCTGTAGAAATAAACCTGACTTGTGATTTGAAGGATCCATAATCCAGATCTTCAATGACCTGGCAACTTCAACGATCAACAAAAGACGGGCACTGTGACCAGAAACAACGATACTTCAAGACAAAGGTATCAAATACCACTGGGGGTTCCCATTCAGACTGATTGTGATATAAGAAGGTATGCTACACTCACTTCGCACCCTGGGTAAAGCAGGCACCTTCCTCCAAAGTCTGAGGTTGTCTCCATGCAAGAATCGAAATAAAGTCCAAGAGAGACAAAGACCTTCTTGCCCGAAACCCACAACGGAATGGGCCACGGTAGGAGAAAGAAGAAACTCCTCTTGACTCCTCCGATGAACAAATATAAAACTATAAGATCAACCAATTGACGTTGAATGAGTCAAGATTTAAGGACTCCTGACCCCCACAACTATACCCGGAGGAGAAGGGGGAACAACACCTTGGAAAGGAGGACATTGGCTGAACCACGGAGTTCCATCGATTGCACCACTATAACCAAAAACATTCTAATGACTGTATCTGGTGCGGCTCGACAAAATAGAGGGAAGGTGACCTGGGTTCCCCAGACAGGTTTTGTATTGCATCTATGGCATACTCACTTGTCCCCTTGCACCAACACCAGGGGCCCTGACTTAAGACTTGATAATGGAATATTGGGCCCATAGTGCCCCTTCACTCTTCCCATAAGAATTTTAAAAAATTCTAGAAAAAGATTTCAAGGCACCCTCCCAAGACCTACACCAGAGATCCAAACCTTCCGGGGGGGGGGGAAGGGGATGTGGGTGGAGGTTGTAATGTAAGAAAGTTGTCTGGCTAATTTTGTTTCCAGAATGTTAGTTTATATTGTTTTAAATGTTTAAATGGTTAATTGGTTCTTTACAGATTCAAAGGGGCATGTGATATAAGCGTTCATAAGCCATTTATCGAGCATTTATCAGCCAAAACGCCTACTGCAATTCTGTAAGCCTCGATAAGTGGGTGATACAGGAATGAATCACCAAATTTTTCAGCCATCAAAAAAAAAAATTGCCGGGTGACCGGCGATAAGCCACTTATCGGTAGGTTCTGAAACTTGTGCAATTATATTAGCCACGATTAGGTTATCGAGGCCTATAGCGTCTCTAGAATGGCGAGGTTCTCCCAAAATCCTTATGCCAGGAAAAGACGGTGTAAAAAACCAGAGACATAACATAAAACACAGACAAAGCTCAGTTTTTAGCACATCTAGTGAGACTCATACACGGTACAGTGCCTAAATATATATGGACAAATATCTAATAAGTAAATGGTCTTTTAGTTTGACATTTTTGGCCAAAATTGTTGTAAGCCCCTGAGCCAACGCCAAGGCAGACCACATATCAGGGGTCCCTAACGCTAATATAAATTCTTAATAACCTGTTTAATAACAGGAAGAATGATTTATAGTAAATCTGTCAATATTAGCTGCAAAGTTCTGTCTGACTGAAGCTTTTATTAACCTGTACATTACCAGGAAAAGCACTCTGTATTAGAGATGTCACAGCCAAACTTCAAGCAGGCAAGTTCCCCTGAGTGGAAGATGCTATGGAGTGAGCCCATAACCATTTAAATGTGGGAGGGGGTGAGCTTAAATTAAGTAGTATGTTGTGGGTATTTTGGGGGTTTAATAGGAGCTTGTTAGGTGTCCAGTATGTTTTGCAGGAAAAGACGGTGTGAAGGTAGTGTGAACCTGCTGAGTGGCGGCCTGTGGTACCAATCCTGTGGCAATAAAGAATGTGGAATGCATTTAAATAATTACCTTTCCCCCAACACATACAGTACAGTAATGGGCAAAATAACTATTATCCAGATATGGATAAACATTTATGTATTTGTGGCCTTAATTCTTTTTATTAGGTTGACCATTGAGTGATATAATGGCTTATCATGCCCATATTATATGGGTGTGATATACCACTGTGCCAATCAATGGGTAGAGGGGGCATAGTGGTCCCGGGGTAGGTGGTTAGGCCTCCAGGTGGATAGCGGGGGACAGTGGTTAATACCTTAATTACTATAGCCGTTATTAATCACTAAGGTGATTAAGGGGTTAGGGGCCATGATTGTATTTTTTCTTGTATTCTTGCTGGCAACGAAGGACATGGACCTTGAGTATGCTGATGAGCATGCCCTTCATGATGGTGGGGGTAAGTAGAAAGTTGTATTTACTTTATTCTTGCTGGCTGGCTAATGTTTGATTTTATAATGTGCAAATGATCTATTATCCTTATCTGGATAATAGTTATTTTGCCCATTACTGTACTGTATATGTAGGGGGGAGAGGGGTGTATTTATTTCAATGTATTCCACATTTTTTTGCCAAAGGATTCGTGCTGCAGGCCAGTGGGGACCTTTGGAGACAACCCGAGTGCTCCCAAACACCTGCGGGGACAACCCGAGGACCCCCGGAACCCATGCGGGCCCCACCTGAGGGCCCCCAGACAACCTCGTCCTTTGGTATCAATCATGTGGGTACAGAATAGGTAGGTAAAAGTGTTTTTAATGTTTATTGTGGATAGCGTGGGTGGGTGAAATGGGTATTTGGTCCTTGGTGAGTATGTAGAATGAGGGTTTAACCCATTCACTGCATTAGCGGCTAGCCGCTAAGGTAATGAAGCAGTTTTAATATACATGTAATTCTAGTGTACATGAGCAGGTGGTCTACGGGGCTGAACCGCATTGATTTGGGGTCCGTGTACCCTCTGCTTCCCGAGATACAGGCCCCGTTATGGGGTGCCAGTATCTCATATGCATTTAAATTTTCCGTGTCACTTGACCGTGGGAATAAAATGCATAGGAGATACTGGCACCCCATTACGGGGCCTGTATCTCAGGAAGCAGGGGGTCCGAGACCTGAAATCAACTCGGTTTTTCTCTAGGAATCAGCTTCTCATTTACACTAGTATTACATTTTATATTAAAAAAATGTGATCGCTGGAGAGATATGCACAGTGAGAGACATCTCTCTCTCTGTGCAGCTCTCTCTGCAGCTGAAAGAAATCGCTGTCCTCAACCCTGACATAGATGAATCAACACTTCCTGATTTAGCTCAAGCCCTCAAAACCTCATATCTATCTTAAAAACTTGAAGACCTCATCAAATGATTCCCTTTAACCGATATCTGGAGAGCACAACACCAAGGACAAAGGGAATACACGGTCTATTCCCCCCCCCCCATGAAACATATTCCAGAACTTATTATTTTTTAATTAGCCCAGACATAGTTTCTTCCATTGTTTCATCCGATATTGACCAATCACCTGGTTTGACCATGCCCCAATCCAAATTGATCTCCCCCTCTCATAGAAGTGTACCTCCCTGACCTGGTGGAGACTAAACAACTCTCTACTGAACTGCCCAGAAGTTTATAAGAAAATTCATTCTAAACTTAAAGACTACTTTTTACTTAATAATGTTTCTGTCTCTACCTCCACCGTATGGGAGGCGCACAAAGCCGGTATTTGGAGCTCTTTGATATCCCTTGCTTTCCATAAGAAAAAACAGAAACTGGGTTCTATTCTAGACCTAGTAAACAAAAACAAAAAATAAAGAACAAATTCATAAAATCACTCCCAAAGTCCTCCAGAGATTAACAGCAACCAGAAATGAACTGAGAAAACTTCAACTAGAAGACTTTGCAAGAGCCATTAAATCAACAAAACAACTATTTTATGATAAATGCAACAAACCCAACAGACTCCTAGCGAATAAATGAACAAATATAAAGAATCGCTCAAATATCTTGGACATAAAAAATAAAGATAGTAAAATATATAATCTCTAACAAATATCAAAACAATTCTATAACTACTACTCAGATCTATATACAGATGCAGCGGCCGTTATACGATGAAATCTCGAAATGGATTCTCGAGACATGCCCGTGATCCTCACTAGTTTTGCAGGGGCAGACATAATGGCCCATCGGATAGATAGATAGATAGATACGATAGATACGATAGATACGATAGATAGATAGATAGATAGATAGATAGATAGATAGATAGATAGATAGATAGATAGATAGATAGATAGATAGATACTGTAGATAGATAGATAGATAGATAGATAGATAGATAGATAGATAGATAGATAGATAGATAGATAGATAGATAGATAGATAGATAGATAGATAGATAGATAGATAGATATTACAAATTATAGGTTATAAAAGTCAATATTGGTCTTCATACATGATCTTGGAAAGCAGAAATATGTCTAACAATAGCTAAAAATGAAATAGGAATACCGATGCTTCAATCCAAAGTAGGCATACTCATGTATTATACTGACCTTTAAAATATTAACTAAATGCATTTGAACGTTTGAAGACAATCTGTCTATTTTCAGCAGTACATGGACTTTGCATAATATGATATTTTAATCTTTACATAGACAAAAAATAAAGATATTTGAGAAGCAAATCTTTAGGTGAGAATGTACACTAGCTAGAGTGAAAGATTTTCATTTTAACTTCAGCAATGTAATTTGCAGAAGGAAATCAGTTATACCGCAGCTAAGAGATTAAAAATGAAACTATAAATGAAAGCTTTGCACTTTGAATAATTGCGATTCGTGGTACCTACTATGATTCCTATTGACATTTTAAGGATACTTGTTATGTACAGAAATTCTGTACTGTATGTTCATCTAAAAATTGACTACAAAAATTAGACATTTTTATCTTTAAAGCTTCCCCAGTACCTGCAGTACTTTAGATATTAGCATAGTTTTACAATAGCATAGGATCTGAGAAGGATTAATTCCTGTGTTTTAACACATGGGAAATGTTTTTTAAACAATCCCCACATATCTAAATTTCCACAGGAGACGCATTGCTGGCATTTTGGTGAAGAATTGCCCTTGAATGGAGGCCCAAATTTAATACAGTACGTACTGAGACTTTAATGAAAAGCTGTAGTACTCAACCATTTATCTTCTCCAATCTACAATATACCCTGTAGTTTACAGTAATTGTTGTAGTGATTGAAGATGCGCTAAATGTTCTCAGCACTTTGTGAGAAAGCTCTCTCTCTCTCAGCTTGTATACATTTATACATATTCAATTGCAATGTGTTAGGGGCAAGAGATCTTTGTTGGATTTACGGTATACTCAAGGTTCCCATCCTTAATTAGTGGAAACTGTCCCAACTACTGTAAATTCACTGTATCTAAATTGTGCTAATTCCTACATAATTTAAGACTGATTTCACAAGTTTTTTTTTAGAGCTGTAAAGCTTGCTGAAATATCTTTGGAAACGTCAACATGTTGAAAAACTTGCTATGGACACATTGGTTTTAAATAACCTGAAATGTATATTAGCTCTCCAGTACATAATCTCTTGACATCCTGACTGCTCTCAGCTTAAAAGACTTTTTAACTCTCAAAATAATATTTATAATATTACTAAGAATTATTTACTGTACATACTGGAAAGCTAAGATACTTTACATTGCAAAACTGCATTAGTATATATATATATATATATATATATATATATATATATATATACACATGTAGCCCCTCGACCCCCCCCCCCCCCCCCTCCAACCTCATATCGGGTACCCTAGGGTGTTCTGAGGTCTGGCTACATGTCTCTGTGTGGTGCATACCTGCTGGCAAGAGGAGGGCCTGAGTCTCCCGCAATGACATGGGGGACAACATGACAGGTTTCTGGGGTAAATGCCTTCGTCCTTCTTCAATGATGCAGTGCCTCCATCTGTAGTAGGCCCCAGGGATATGCGGTGGAATCCCTACTGCAGAATCCCCTCCCAGGGATGAGAGATTCCAGTCTCCACACAATAGGTCTTTTATAAATAGCATTAGAAGAAATTGGTCTAAAGAAAGAGCAAAATATCCGGAGCTCTAAAAACAGTAATAGTGGTGTCACTCTGGAATCAAATGCTGTAATATAAAGACATATGTCCAGTACTTGAAGGGTCTATGATGAAAGTCTGCAAGTGCGTGGTTTGTAAGTGCTTTTTTTCAAGTGCTTTTTTCAATGTCTCAAGCAAAATGGCAATAAAGGGTTAAATTCAATAACCACTCGTATACAGCAGGCAATGGTTGCTTTATTAACGCAACTTCAGACCGGTAAAACCCAATCAAACCGGAGCCCCGATCCTTCACATTTGGTGGCGGATCCCCTGCGAAGATCCTGGAGGTAGGTAAGCGTGGCGTCACTCGTGGTAGTATTCACCGGGTGTTGGTCAGGCGATCACTCTGACTCCATGGCACCCTGCGTGATGTCATCGCCATCCATATGCGTGTCCTCCTCAGTTCAGGAATCGCCGAAATCCTCCAAGGGGTAGGTTGCCGTGCACCAAAGCAGCTGGAGCGGGGCGTGAACAATAAGGCAGGAAAAGCCTCTGCACAGCGTATCCAGACTGGCGTGCATCCAGGCAGGTAATCAGCAAGAGAGTATATCCACGTAGGAGCCGAAGCACAGCCACACCAATGTAGAATAGGTGGCTGTGCTTCGGCTCCTACGTGGATATACTCTCTTTTTATAAACAGCAGCAGCTCTATATTTAGCTTCTCTCAGCAGCATACAATCAGGTACAGGATTATGCACAGCTAGCCGGCTGTACTCCCTCAGGATGTCCCTGCCTCCACTCTGGACCTAGGGCCATCCAGAGTGGGGCTAGCTCTTCCCTCACCCCCTAAGCAGGATGATAGGTATTTGGTCCACCTCACTATCAGCTCTACTCATAGGCTGCTAACTCTCTCATACCAACTCTACACTTGTCTCACTAAATAGGAAGTGCATTGCCCTTTATGATTTCAGCAGGCACCACCCCTGTGTCTCTTGATTGGACACAGGGTCAGGTGACCTACCTTCACCATTCAGGGCAAGTGCTTGAAGTGGGGGAAGCCCATGATAACTCCTGGCAACCTGCCCTTACCAGGGATTACTGCACAGGAGGAGGATAGAAATATAGCCCATAATCTTACCAGGGCTACACTCTCCCTCAGGTGGAATCAAATGGTCCCCACTTGGACCTAATTTGCTGGGCCATCCTGCAGGTGAACAACCTGTGAAAACACAACAATAAAATTTATATATTTTGCATCACAGACTGTAACACCCAGATGGTGACATAACAGCGAGAAACTCCAAACATGGAGAACCCATAACTCAATAATAATGACAGGGATCAGGCTTCCTCACGTACCGTCCATTATGATCCACAATTTTAACAAAGAAGGGTTGAACAGGCCCATTCTCCGGCCTGTACACTATCTTGTGCAGGAATATGTTTGTGCCTGTACTCCAAACCCTCATTAAGGAACATATTTTGTCTTCCTTCAAATAAGGAGAGTTACCAAACTTAATACATAGGTACTCAATGACAGCATCTCTGAGCCAGTTATCTCTCTGATCCTGCATGATTGGCTCTGGTACGTACGGGAACTCATACCCATGAGACTGTCTGTATCTCGCCACTATGGCTCTATCTGCTCGGCTTACTTTAGTAAGTTTACGGTTCCCAGCCTTTCCTGGCAGTACCCAGTACTTAGGCTCCTCAGGCGCAATGTCATCATATACAATAGATGAACCTTTGGGTGTTATTACCTTCTGCATAATCTCTCTCCATCTATTGTCTACAGTAGTTTGTCAGCAACCTCCTGTGGAGAATATGTGCCTACATCCCACCAGTGATCTACTGTGTCTTTCTTTATTAGCACAAACCTTGTACGGTCCATCCCTTCATCATACCCTGTGAATAACGGTGCCCACCACTTATCTCAGTGTTCATATGAGGATGACAAACTCATACATTCCTCTGATTCAGCTCTCGAGGACACACCAGATGTCTCTGTCTCAGTAGAATGCAAGCCTTTACCCCTCCCTCTAATGACATTCTTGTATATTGTGGGATTCATCTTGGGTGCCTTGGGACTTACAGGACCCGCTTTAGCAGTAGACTCGGACCCTCGGGCCCTACCTCTAGGTGCAGAATTAAACACAGTGGGGTTAGGTACAGGTATAACACTTGACAGAGGTATCTCCCCATCAGAACCCTCATCACTTGAATCCCAATCCCGCCAATCAGTTGAAAACTTGGGCGTCTTACTCGGCTTACTCCCACTAGGACCCGGTGGCATAGAACGAGACGGGGCAGGGGCAGCGGCAAGGGCAATATCGCTAGGGGCGGAGATCATAGGATCGCCATAGTCCATAGTCTCTGAGTCGGGCGATGCCACGACCGGTAGGTGCTCGCTTACTGTCTCTGGCTGGAGCGTGCCTGGCTCCTCGCTTAGCCACTTGGGCCTTAAATTTCTCAAACTCCTCCTCTATCCCGGCTCTCTTCAGCGAGGCAATTAAGGCTTCTGGGCCTCTGCTCCATGTCGACATGGAAGTGACATCATTGTTGGTAGTCGCGGAGCCTCCATCCGCCTCTTGGTCCCGTACCAGAAGTGCGTCGATAACCGGAAGGGGCGGCGGTGGACCGCCAGGATCGCGGACGGGTAGGTAGGCCTCAAGCCTCCCTCTCTCCACAGGTTCCTCCTTCACCTAGCGGGAATAAGGGGGTGGTGGAGTCCTCTTGCCGCTCCGCTGCCTTGGGATGCTCTGTGGTTCTTCTGGAGCCGTCTCGGGTCCCATCTCCGCCACACTGGGTGTCACCACAGCCGTGGTACTTCTACGCGGTTCAGGCCGCACCAGCGCTCGCTGTCGGGGGGTCTCTGGACTCATCTGCTCCATCTCTGGGGTAAGTGGAATCACTTCACAGCTGGGGTGGTCCCCCGGCCGGTGCATCACCACCGATGACAGGCTGTCTCTCTCATCATCCAATGAGGACTGCAATGGCACCTCCACTGGGGAGCCACATCTGCTCCTTTCTGCACTGCCAGTGGATATAGGTATGAAACGGGACACTCCCAACCCCCTTACACCAAGTGAGTGTCCTCACAGTACAAAGGGTGCTTGGCACCAATACCTTGATGTCCTTTTAACCAATGTCAAGGCCTACCCAAAAGTGTGTATGGTAGTGCTACCCGTGAACCGTTGGTGCACTTCAGTTGAGGTACCTGCCGGGTACTCCAAAACCCGGAGAGGCTGATTAACAACAGGGATCCTGGAGATCCAGTGACGTCACCGTCAGTGAAGCCTCCGCCTCTGCATGGGGTGAATTTGTCCCCTCAAGCAAATGTCTCGATTCTTCAAGAGCCATTTTCATAGCCAGAAGTTCTCGATATCCAACATCATAGTTCCTTTGCATGGTAGAATTTTTTTCAGAAAAGAATGCACATGGGTTGTTTCCCATGAAAATCCTTCCTTTGAGAAAGAACGGCTCTGGCTGCCAGCTCGGATGCGTCAACATCAAGCACGAAGGGTTTTGTAGAATCTGGATGGATCAGCACAGGTGCGGACGAAAAGGCGGATTTGAGCTTCTCAAAAGCCAGAAGAGCCTCAGCGGGTGAACTTGATTTGCGAATAAACCCACGCTGAAGGTTTTACGGAATGTATTCCTGCTTTGCCTTGGTTTTTGGTTCCGAAAGAGGATGGTGCGGCCTCGAGGGGAGGTGACCCCTGGGAGTAGATCGATTGTACAATCATAAGGTCGATGTGGCGGTAATTCCTCTGCGTTTTTGTTGTTGAATACGTCGGCAAATTCCTGTTAACAAACTGGAAGGCATGATGTGGAAGTCTCATTAGGTAGCTGAACCTCGGACCTCGAGACACCGGAAGACATGATCCATAGCAATGTTGTCCCCAGGCTGTCACTTGATTGGTCGCCCAATCAATCTTGGGGTTGTGGTGTCACAAGCAGGGAAGTCCTAGAACCACTGGCATTGAGGGAGAGCAAATCACGCAGAATGATAGTGACTCTTTTGATGTGCCCCAACCGTGACCAGCAATGGATTCGTCTTGAGAGTGATGGTCCCAGGTATCAGAGGTCTTCCATCAATAGCCACTACAGGTAAGGGAATCTCCCAAGTACAGAAAGGAAGGGAGTGGAGTTTCGCAAATGCGTGGTCTATGAAGTTCCCTGCGGCTCCAGAATCCACAAAAGCCTGAGTGAAAATGGATGCTGGTCCCCAGGAGAGTGAAACCGGCAGGAGGAGCTGTTAAGGTTGTGGTGAAGGAAGAATAGAAGAAATGTCCAGAGAATATTCCTCTATCTTCACTGGGCATTGGGGTTTTCCTGATTTAGGACAGTCTCGGACACGGTGACTTTGAGCTCACAGTACAGGCACAGCCCCCTGATACGTCTCCTATTTCTCTCCTGCTCAGGTAACTTGGTATCACCTAATTGCATCGGTTATTCCTCAGAGAGAGGTGTAGAAAGTGGGTTCTGAAAGTGGGGGGCAAGCTGGATTTTAGGGCCGTTCTCGCTCTGTCTGTCATTCCCGCATCCGGAGATCCATTCTGATGCAGAGAGCAATTAATTCCTCCAGATCTTTGGGTGTGTCCCGGCAAGTTAGTTCATCCTTTAACCCCTCAGAAAGCCCTTGCCAAAATGCTGCCAGCCTGTCTCTGCAGCAAGGGTTCAGAATTCAATGGCATACTGGCCCACAGTATGGATTCCTTGCTGGATTCAGTGGAGCAAAGCAGAAGAGACGTGACCAGGAGCGTCAACATTTTTTTTAATGTTTTGAAAAAAGCAGCGGAGTCATTAATCAGTGGGGATTCCTTTTCCCAGAGGGGGGAGGCCCAGGTCAAAGCCTAGTCTGTCAGTAGAGAAATGAGGTAGGCTACCCTGAATCGATGAGTGCTAAACATGGATGGCTGGAGTTCGAACTGAATCAAACATTGGTTCAAAAATCCTCTACAAGTCATAGGGTCCCCTCGATAACATAGTGGCGTCAGGATCTGTGGGTCTCAGGGCGTAGGGGATTACGGAACTGGTGACGGGGAAGCTACCAGAAGCTACCAGCAATGGTGGTGCAAATGTATCCAGCCAGATGATAATGTCCTGAAATCTGGTGGAAATGAGAGTCATCTGTTGGTTTTGCTGTGTGAGGCGTGTCTCATGATCTCCAAGTAGTTCCCCTTGGAGAGAAACAGCTCACGCTACCTCAGCGGGGTCCATGTTTGGCCGAGCAAAATGTGATGGTGCTCGTCTCAAATCAGGAAGCGGATCTGCAGGGCTGAGGAAGGGATGCAAATAAACCGACCACAACCCCGGGAAAGAGTCCTGTAAGAGTATCCATAGTCGGTAGGGAAGCAGGGGTCAGGGCTGGCGGCAGAGTTGTAAAGTCCAGGAGACAGGCAGAGTTCAGGGCTGGCGGAATGCAGCAAAGTCAAGGTCACGGTCCGGGGTCAGCAATAAGAACTCAAACAGGCAAGAGGATAAGGCGTAACGGCAATAAACCGACAAGAGATGCTTGTAAACACACAGAACTTTGCTCGGCGACTCCCTATGGTAACTGCAGCCTTTTATTGCAGGAAGCCATTACCCAAATGGCCACAGAGAGCAGAAAACCTGAACCGCAGTGAAAACCCATCACGGATTGAGCAGCATCCTTACACTAAGACGTCCAAGAGCCAGCCAGTGCGACGAAAAATAAAAGAACATTTTAAATTTGAAAGAAGAGAATTTGTATTTTTGTATTATTCATTTTGACTTTATTATCATGTGCTAATAAAACATTTCATTCTCTAAAAACACTTTTTGGTGTGTTCGCATTTTTACTTTAGCTTTCAATCAAATACACTTGAAGTACATACATTACAGTACTAAACATCTTTGTGATATTGGATTGTGCACACATGAATGGGAATAAATGATAGGTTGCATTGCAATTGGATTTTTAAGACACAATAACTCACGGTCACTGAGTTTCTAGCCGGTATTGCAGACAATGCTACATTTCCATTTCTGCCCTCTACCCGGCTGCGGTTAACCCAGGTTAAATTGTAGCTAAATTGCGTGAAAAATTGATGACATCTCACAGCACAGACTGGCTCAGCTCAGGTTATCGGGCGGCTAGCGGGAAAGAACAGGCGCTACATCTGTATCTCTAAAGCTGTGATTGGGATTTCGAGTTTGCTTTTGTCTATAGTAGATATCTTTGGTAGGGTACATCTATGTAGAAAAGAAGAGGAGGGCAGACCTAGGTTTTTTTGTTGCTTTTTGACAGATTATATAATGTTTCATAATATTGTTTAAACTCAGTCCTTCTCTGTTTTGGATTGTAAATTTCCTGCCCAGTTTTATTTTGAATTGAGAAAAATTTAAGTCTCTTTTTTTCTGTTTTAATTTATTTTCCAATAGGCGGTCTGCCATACTTCATCTTTGATAATATTTTTTGTTGCTTTATCTATTTAATCTAATAGTAAAGAGTTTAGTTTATGCTTTAATTTGGGTCATATGTTTGAAATGTATATCTGAGGGGTTTGTTTTGTGTGCTTTCTCAGCCTTTTCTAATTCACAGGTTAGTCTATTTATTTCCTATAGATTTTGCTTCTTTTCCTGAGCTCCAATTATAATTAATTTACCCCTAAAAACAGCTTTGTAGACATCCCACATGGTCATTTGAGTCAAATAATTAGTATAACTAATTTCAAAATAGGTTTAAATTGTTTCTCTAAATTCTCTAATTGTCTCTGGACTGCAGAGTAGGGATTTACTTAATCTTCAAATCAGGTTTGTGTGTGGAGCCTCAGTTTTTGAAGTTTACTAAAATTGATCTGTGATCTGACCAGGCAGTGGGGCATATTTTGCCGCAGCAAGACGGTTACAAAATGAGGACTCAACCATAACATAGTCTATTCAGTTAAAAGCCCTGTGTACTCTAGAGGGAAAAAAAATCCTTTACCTCTGGATTGAGGATTCTCCAAGAGTCCAGGAGAGAAAAGTCTTTAAATAACTTTCTGAGATTTTTGTTTGTGGAATGCGTTACTGGACCAATTTTACCTTTTTTTAATTGATCAATTTTGTCCATTACATCTTTGACTAATGGGAATTGCTCTATATTAGGGGCTTAAACATTGACTAGAGTGACCAGAACAAGGTTTAGGAGGCCTGTAACCATCACAAAATGACCCTCTCGATCTGCTTTAACCTCGTCGGGTTAGAAATTGAACGTTTTATAGAGTCATATTGCCACCCCACATTTATTTGTTCTTGATAAGGCTAGGAATATTAAGGGGAAATGTTTACTGTCTAGCACTTTTTGATCTTTGGGTAGCATGTGGGTTTCTTGTAGCATGGCTACCCCAACATCACATCTTATCATTTCCACAAGTACCAACCTACGCTTTTGAGGATAATTTAAACTCCTAACATTTTGAGATATTATTTTCAGACCCATTTAATATGGTGGTTCAGAACTGTTGATGTGTTATTTAATTTTTTAGGCAATGAGCGTTATTGCGAAGGGTGACAAAGGTGTAAAGGGAATGGGGACTGGGGGATTCCTAGACCCACAGTTAAAAGAACTCGCCTATGGTTGGTAGTCTTGAGAAGGGAATAGGAAAAAGGGTATGAGGCTAAGTTAGGGGGAAATTAAGTCAGCCACCAGTCAGTTACCACCATGTGTCTGGAGACTTTGACTTCCGCGCAGGTTCAGAACTGCCCCAGACCATGGCCTTCTAGACAGATTTGTTTGTGTTCTGAATTAGCTGATTTTTTTCCCTCTCAGCGCACTGTACCTTGGTTTTAGAGAAGTAACGCGGACCTCTTTTTGGTCCAATAGGCTTTACTTAAAACTATAAAGCCTTCAGCTCATCCAGAAACTGTAAAAGGGAACACTTCAAACACAGGGGGCTATGCACTAAGCAGTGATAACTGCTTTTAAGACTGATACTGCCTGCTGTGTGATTCACTAAGCAGTGATAACAGCGCTTTATTGGCTTAAAAAGGCATTTTTTCAGCCATGGAAAAAAATATGTCAGATCAAGCAAAAAACGTCAAACGCTCCGCTTTTTGCCAGTCAGCGAGATTCACTAAGCAGTGATTGCCCAGTGTACATCTGCGTTGCCCCAAATGCGGACAGCTTGATGGGGCTCCCCATGAACTGCTCCCTTCTGCACAGGACCAGCATGCTAAGGGTTAACATGTGCTTGTACTTTGTGGAACATCAACCCCCATCACTGGAATGTTAATGAGCCAAGAGGACACAAAGATCTTTTTGTTCACAGCTGCAGCAGATTAAATCTCAACCATGAGGATGAGGACGACCTTCATCATGGCAACCTGGCAGGGGTGAGCGCAAGATTTTTTTACTTTATTTATGCTGCTTAATGTTGTCTTTTAAATGGTCAAATGCACTATTAGACATATGTGGATAATAGTAATTTGGGGCATTATAGTACTGTATGTGTTAGTGGGCAGAGGGGGAGGTGGAGGGAGGTGTATTTATTTAAAAGTATGTTTTTTTTGGGGACACCTGCAAGGACAACCCGGATACCCCTGTGGGGCCCCAGGACACCTGTGGGGAACACCTGAGGGTCACCGCCGGCTTATAGTATAATTCCTGTGCATAAAAAAAAAAAGATATTTTATGTATATTAGGGGGTATAGGGGTTGTTGGGGGCACAGGGGGTGGGTGTGCTTTGTATTGCAATGTATATTGGGGACAATTGTCCCCAATAAACATGCTATTGTGCCTTAACCCCTTAATTGCCTTAGCGGATAGCCGCTAAGGTAATGAAGCTGCTTTAATGTATTTTTTTTTAATAGTGTGCAGGAGCAGGGGGTCTCCTGAGCTGAACTGCTTCCTGAGTTACAGGCCCCAGTATGGGGCATCGGATGCCAGTGTTGCCGCCATTTTTAAAGCGTCCACTTCACTTAACGTGTGACATGTAAAAAATAGAGTTACCGGCAACCCATATCTGGGCCTGTAACTCGGGAAGCAGGGGTCAATGAGGCTGAAATCAATGCGGTGCAGCTCAGGAGATCCCCTGCTCCCGCACAATATTAATACAAATTATATTAAAGCAGTGTAATTACCATAGCGGCTATCCGCTACGGTAATTAATTTTTTTTTATTGTGATGTGTGTTTTGATACTAGTGTAGATGAGCATGGGGTCTCCAGAGCTGAACCACATTGGTTTCAGCCTCGGGGACACCCTACTTCATGAGATACAGGCCCCATTATGAGCCCGCCCCTCCCCACTTCCCAAGTTAGTAGGTCCTTTCATTCTACTGGATATAGATCCAATGTGGTCTTTCTCCGTCCTAATAGAGATACATGAGAATTTTAATCCTAATAGAGGTATATTAGTATTTTATCTGGTAGTGTTAGGACTTGCGAACAGGTGTCTGCCTTGTCGTGGCTCGCAAGCTTACAACGATTTGGTTAAACTAAATGACCATTTTTCAAGAGAATATATAAGTATTTTACTGTTTATTTTTGTCATGTTGGATGTAGCATTGGGCTTCTCTGTCATCTCTTGGCTGTGTGACCTGCCTCTCTCAAGGGGGTGGAGGCACTGCTAAATTTGGGGCGGTACCGCCCTTAAGTACAGATAGGAAGAGGGCATCAGGTCTGTCCCATGATTGGAAATGCTTAGGCCTGATGTCACTGCCTCCCCCTGTCACTCAAGTGTAGCACCAGTGAGTGGGGAAAACCCATATTGACTACTGGCAGGCCTGCTTTACCAGTGCTTACTGCCAGGAGTAGGGCAGGTAAGTAGCCATAGGTGGCATGGCTATATATATAATATAACATGTATGTATATATCAGATATATAGATACATTTTGAAGTTTAAAATCAGACTCCCTGCTTTTATTCCTTGATACTGTTTTAATCAGGCAATCAATGTATCAATTCACACGTGCCAAGTTAAAACATACTCATATCTCTTCACCAGCTCAAAAAACCATGGAAACTGCAAAACTGCTGCTTGTTTAAGCAAGTCATTTATTTTAAGCAGGATTTGTGAAACTGATTTGTTATGTTGTCAGACCAATAACTGTAGATGATAACTTTGCTGAAGTCAGTGGGGCTTCCTAGAGTGATGGTTTGAAGTGCTGAAGCAAAGAAAAAAAATCGAACATTTTCAAACATACTACTACACAATCATTCCTCTTGACAGTAATAGTAAGCTAAAGTTTCCGATATGTGAAAAATGTATTATTTGCTGAAGTAACGTATTGTCTGAAATATTTTGTCTCTGTGGAACATCACATGGCTAACAGTTTCTTCTACTCAGCTCCTTACTCATTATAGCACTCAGTACAGTATGTGCTCTCTGCTGGACCTTTGCTTCACTTTTTAAATGATTTGGGTAGAAGTAACTCAAGTTATGCTCTCAACAGGAAGGAGACTTTTCAGTCAAGATGAAACAACATACTTCTAACTTGTTTATACTTCCTTACATCAATTGTAATATGAAAATACAAAGATACAGTAGGACAAGTGCAACCTTTTCTTAGTAAAATATAGTGTACTGTATAGATGTACTAAGAGCTACAAATAACTCAAATTCTCACTTACATCAGAAGTAAAAACAATGTGCACAGCAAAAATACAGACATCAGTTGAGCTAGGCTCCAAGAGGTATATTCACCGCTGACTGGATATTTGTGCACAAGAAGCACATTGGAGATGTTTTTCTCCCTTTCAGTCCTGCTTTAGCAGGCTTTAGGAGGATTTTTGGTGTCTGCATGCTTGCCTGCTCCCTTTCAGATTCTCCACAGATCAACACTTTCAGGGGCTCAAATGTAATTGGACAAATTAACACAATCATAAATAAAATGTTTATTTTTAATACTTTGTCAAGAATCCTTTGCAGGCAATGACTGCTTGAAGTCTGGCACGCATGGACATCACCAAACGCTGGGTTTCCTCCTTTGTGATGCTTAGTCAGGCCTTTACTGCAGCTGTCTTCAGTTGTTGTTGGTTCGTGGCTCTTTCTGCCTTAAGTTTTGTCTTCAGCAAGTGAAATGCATGCTCGATCTGGTTGAGATCAGGTGATTGTCTCGGCCATTGCAGAATAAAAAAACTCCTGGGTTGCTTTCGCAGTATGTTTTGGGTCATTTTCCATCTGTAAAGTGAAGCGCTGTCCAATCAACTTGGCTGAATCTGAGCAGACAATATATCCCTATACACTTCAGAATTGATCTGGCTGCTTCTGTCTTCTGTCACATCATCAATATACACTAGTGATCCAGTGCCATTGTAAGTCATGCATGCCCATGCCATTACTGCTTCTACCGTGTTTTACAGATGATGTCGTATGCTTCGGATCATGAGCCATTCCAAGCCTTCTCCATTCTTTTTTCTTCCCATCATTCTGGTACAGGTTGATCTTAGTTTCATCTGTCTAGAGAATGCTGTTCCAGATCTGGGCTGGCTTTTTTAGATATTGTTTGCCAAAGTCTAATCTGGCTTTTCTATTTTTGAGGCTGTAACGCCTGTATGCCCGCAGACCTGGCCAGTCCCCAGTACTGAGGTGGGTAAGGGTATAACATGCACCCACAGCAGTGAGGGCGTGCCCGGAGTGTGGTAATGCATTGCCGGGCCTGGTAAGAAAGGGTTAACGTATACTTGCTGAGTCCGGGGTGTCAGAGATCGGAGAGTAATGTCCATGTGCCAGAGTTCAAGGGTTGGAGAGAGCAGCGTAGTGATGAACGTAAGCCAGGTTTCAAGGGTTGGAGAAAGCAGCATAGTGATGTCCGTAAGCCAGAGTCCAAGGGCAGGAGAAGGTAGAGTAGTCAAATCCAAAGCAGTACCCGAGTTCAAAACAAGGGAATCCAAACAGGGGCAGGGACAGGAACCAGTGCTGAAATAGACAAGGGAGCTAGGCATAGACACTGCACACACAGGAGCAACAGGAAAGCTATGCAGAGCAATGACTAAGAGGACAGAGAGGGGTTATAAAGGAAGGAGGACCAATAGGGAAGAGAGGTGGAGCAGAGGCTTGAGTGAGAGTTTGCATGGATAGATCTGAGAGAGCAGGGGAGGAGACAGGGAAATAATCAAGTGAAATAGCTTGTAAGCCATGGGGGGCGGAGCTAGAGTTTAGGGGCGGCAAATAACTGGAGCGGGTGCGCGCCTTCTGTAAGTGTGTTATGCGCGTGCACCGCGCGAGTCACAGGGCACGAGGAACGTACCGCCGGGGGGACGCTTGGCACCGGAGGCGGAAGGGAAGGAGAGGAGGAGGAGCCAGGTAATGTGAGGGCTGGGGATACAGGCGTACACCGAGGGGTGCTGGTACTGCGGAGGGTAGCGAGTGGCCGGGAACGTGTGCACGCAGTGCGGGAGCCGCGCACGTGACCCGAACGCGCGTCAGGGTACACAAACCTCGTTGCGGAGGAGCGACGGCGAGAAAAGGAAGGGAGAGAGTGAGAACACAGGAAAGAGGGGTGATTGGAAGTCGTGGGAACAGAGGTGATGGGGAAACTCTGGGAAGCGTGAGTCCCCCGATCCATTACAGAGGCTTATGAATGGTTTGCACCTTCTGGTGATCCCTCTGTATTTGCTCTCGTGAAGTCTTCTCTTTATGGTAGACTTGGCTTTTGATATGCCTACCTCCTGGAGAGTGTTCTTCACTTGGCTGGATGTTGTGAAGGGGTTTTTCTTTACCATGGAAAGGATCCTACGATTATCCACCACTGTTGTCTTCCGTGGACGTCCAGGCCTTTTTGTGTTGCAGAGCTCAACAGTAGGGTAAAAAAAGGATATAGTAGCGCCAACCGTGTGTTTATTCAAAAACAGATATTCAATAAATACACAGAGAAGTCCCGCTGTCAGAGTTCATAGAGGTGATTCAAAGTCCTCCACACAATGTCAATCAAGAAAAAAAGTAGTCCTCCGGCACGTGGTTATACTCGTGGTTCCCAAGACATGTAGGGAGAAAATTAAAACAACAAACCACAGAAAAGGGGTGGTTAAAATGGAATTAATATGCAGCCTAATGTTGATTGGTATTAGACAGAAGAACACTTACTACTGTAAACTGCAGATTCTTGAGAAGGAGATTCTTCTTAAATGTGAAACAACCATAGGCATATGGCATTGAAAGGGTTTTCACTCTGGACTCCACAAGCCTCTCCCTTGTATCTCAAGGTGTCGGTGTGGCGTCTGTCTCGGCGTAGGAAGTGATGTCAGCTGTCAGCGTCAGCGGGGGATTCGCCTGGGCTCGTGCACAGCTCTGGTTGCTCCCTTCACTGACCTCCTGCTTCAGCTCTGTTCCTGCACATGCGCATTGGCAGTAGTTCAATACTAAAGCCGGGTAGAGCTTTTTCCTTCCAGCTACGGTGGCCTGGAATGTCAAATTCTGTCAAACTAGTTTCGCCTTTGGCTTCCTCAGTGACATCTCACCAGTGCGTTCTTTTTTTCTCAAAATGTACCAAACTGTTGATTTGGCCACTCCTAATGTTCCTGCTACAGTATCTCTCTGATGGATTTTCTTTTCTTTTTTTGCAGCCTAAGGATGCCCTGTTTAACTTGCATTGAGAGCTCCTTTTACCGCATGTTGTGGGTTCACAGCAACAGCTTCCAAATGTGAATGCCACACCTGGAATCAACTCCAGACCTTTTTTTTTTTTTTTTTTTTACTTAAATTTTTATTAAACATTTTTTTTCATACAAAAGAAAAATTAACAAAACATATAACATATAAAAGGGGGGATAGGGGAGGGGGGGGAAGGGATAGCATTTGTAAAAATATAGCATTGTACACAACAATTTAACTGTCACATATATCACTCTGTTCCAAGTATTCTAATCTATGTATGGGGATATACCTGCATGGCGAAACCAAGGAGCCCAAATCTCAGAGAATTGTGAGGTCGAGCCATTCAGATAGGCTGAGAGTTTTTCCATATAAACTATATGCCAAATTTTATTGTTTATTTGGTTTAAGGATGGGGGGGCAGGTTGTTTCCAATTTTTGGCAATTGTACACCGTGTAGCATTTAACATTTGGGTTAGTACTCTAGCTTTTTTTCGGGGAATATTGGCTATTGGCTTGCCTAACAATATATATACTGGGTCATGTGGGACAGTGATATCTAGGATCTTGTGTATTAAGGTGAACACTTCTGTCCAAGTTTGTTGGATTTTGGGACATGACCAGAATATATGCAGAATATCCCCAACTTCGCCACAACCACGCCAGCATAGTGGGGAGACCCCTGGGAGAAAAGAGTGCAGTCTGGCAGGAGTCATGTACCATCTGTATATTAACTTGTAAATATTCTCTTTTATTACAACGCACGATGAATTTTTGGAGGCAGCTTCCCAGATGTCTTTCCAAATATCGAGATCTATACAGACATTAAAATCTTTTTCCCAGGATACCATATAGTTATCGGGGGTTTGGTTGCTCTTGATAGAGGATAAACTTTGATATACTCTGGAGGTAATGCCCTTCATATGGGGCTGGTGTAGACACCAGTCTTCAAATAAAGTCAAAGCCTGGGGTTGACCTGATTTGTAGACTGATTGGATATAATGCCTAACCTGGAGAAATCTGAAAAAGTCGGCCGTGGGGATGTCATAATTCGTTTGTAAAGAAGCGAATGGGGGGACTTTCCCTTGAGTGAGAATATCCTTGACTCTCGTGAGTCCTTTTTGAACCCAGGTATGGGAGAGTGGGTTTTCTGTGTAAAAAGGAAGGGAGGGGTCCGAGAATAGGGGTTGCATGAGGGAAGGGGAACCAGTTAGTTGAAACTTGGATTTGAGGGAGTCCCAAAGATTACAGGCAAAGGATATCACCGGGTTCTTGAGACTCTCGGGTGGTCTAGACTTTTTGTTGAGCCAGAGAAGATTTTTTATTTTGCATGGGGAACAGATCAAATCCTCTATCTCGACCCACCTCCTTTCGGTTGGGTTTGAATGCCAGCTAACAAGTTGCCCTAATTGAGCTGCTCTATAGTAGTTTTGTAAGTTCGGAAGAGCTAAGCCTCCTTCTAATTTGGACTTATAAAGAATATCTTTGCGGACTCTAGGTCGCCTGTTTTGCCAGACAAATTTCAAAATTTTCTTCTGAATATTGTTTAGATCTTTCTGACAGATTTTAACCGGGAGGGTTTGGAAGAGGTAGAGGAGTCGAGGTAAAATGTTCATTTTAATAGTGGTTATTCTCCCAAACCAGGATATTATATATGGGTTCCAATTGGCTAAGTCCTTGACTATCTGCTCAAAAAAGGGTTTAAAATTTGCGTTGTATAGGGTCGAATAATGTTTTGTTAGTTGCACCCCTAGATATTTAATATGGTTCGCATTCCATTTAAAGTCAAAATTTAGTTGGAGTAATTTTACTAATTCTTTAGGGAGGTTTAAACTAAGGGCCATGGATTTGGAATGATTAATTTTATAACCTGAAAGTGAGCCGAATTCTGATAATACATGGAAAAGGTTAGGGAGGGATGTGAGGGGTTTTGAAAGTGTCAATAGAATATCGTCCGCAAAAAGAGCTATTTTGAATTCTTCCTGGCCAACAGAAATACCCGCAATATTGGGGTTCATCCTTATCTGGCATGCTAATGGTTCTATGGCTAAGGCAAACAATAAAGGTGAGAGCGGACAACCCTGCCTGGTTCCATTTAATATTGGAAAGGGGTCAGACAGAGAGCTGTTCGTCCTTACAGTGGCCGTTGGTGTGGAGTATAGTGTGTTTATACTATTTAAAATTTTGGCTGTGAATCCCATCTGCGAAAGCGTAGCTGACATAAACTGCCAATCTAATCGATCGAACGCTTTTTCAGCGTCTAAAGAAAGTAATAGAGATGGGCACTTCGTGAGATTTGCTACGTGTATTAGATTCACTGTCCTCCTTGTGTTATCAAGGGCTTGTCTGCCCAGGACAAACCCCACCTGGTCCGGATGAATCAATTTAGGGAGGATACTATTTAATCTATTGGCCAGAATCTTTGCGTATAGTTTTAAATCTGTATTTAATAGCGAAATAGGTCTGTAGCTAGAGCACAGTAGGGGATCTTTCCCCTCTTTGGGGATTACCACTATGGTAGCTTGAAGCATGTCTCTAGGAGGGGGTGCGCCTTGTGTCATCTCATTGAAGACTTTGGTAAGAAATGGGAGGAGAGTTGTGGAATATTTCTTGTAATAAAGATTAGAGAATCCATCCGGACCAGGGGCCTTCCCAATTTTCAGGGATTTTATTGCTTCCATAATTTCCAGGGGCTCTATAGTTTTTTCAAGGTTTGTGATGTCGTTTGGGTCTAGAGTAGGGAGTCGGCATTTTGCTAGATAATTTCGAATTTTTATTGCTCTTTTCTCTTTAGCCGAGTCTCCCACTGGGCCTGGTAGATTGTAAAGGGATGTGTAGTAGTCCCTAAATGCATCGCTTATGATTTTGGGGTTGTGAGATACTGAGCCATTTTTAGTGTAGATGTTGTGAATTTTAGCCTTAGCTTGTTTTTGCTTTAATTTGCGTGCCAACATTCTATCTGCTTTATTACTTTTTTCATAGTACTTCTGTTGGCTCCATCTTATAGCTCTTTCTGCGTTTGACACTAACAAAAGGTTTAGTTCGCCCCTCACTGAGATTATCTGCCTATAATTTTTCCGAGATGGATTTGACTTGTGGGTAGATTCTAGTTCTGATAATTTTTGTGTTAGTGTTTCAATTTGTTTTGTTTTTTCTTTTTTTTTCTGAGAAGCCAGGGCAATCAGTTTGCCTCTTATCACTGATTTGTGGGCCTCCCAAAGGGTAAAAGAGGAAACCTCTGGGGTATTGTTTAATTCAAAGTATTGGGCCAGTTCTTTTTCTATTAGTTGGAGATTTTGTGGGTTCAGTAGTAGGGATTCATTCAGGGACCACGACCTTGTTTTATTTTTGGACGTGAGGCCAGCCAATTTGGTTATAAGCGTAGAGTGGTCTGACCAAGCAGAGGGGGCAATTACTGCTGAGGAAATATTATTGCTAATTTGTTGGTCTATTAGGATATAGTCAATTCGAGAATAGCTATTATGGGGGTGAGAGAAAAAGGAGAAATCCTTTACATTGCTATTGACTAATCTCCAGGAGTCTACCAACAATAGATCCTTGGTCATAGATACAAGTCCCCGAGTGGGGGGGGCTATTTTTTGTGGCGGGGGGGGACTGGGAGATTTATCTAGATTTGGGTCCATAATTGCGTTTAGATCTCCTGCTAAAATTAAAAGACCTTTCTGGACAGAGAGAATTAAATTTGTTAGTTCCTGGAAAAAGGACTCTTGATTTTCATTGGGGGCATAGGTGTTGACTATTGTTATATCAGTGGAGTCCAGTGACCCTGTAATAATTAGAATTCTCCCAGCGTGATCATTTTTAATTTTGTCTACTTTGAAGTTTAAATTTTTATGGAAAAGTGTTGCTACGCCATTTTTTTTCGTGGGAGCTGATGAGTGGTAGATTAGGGGGTAGTCATTGCTGAACAGCAGCGACTGATCCTCTTTTTTCAAATGAGTTTCTTGTAGCAAGATTATATCTCCTGCCAGTCTTTTGGCTTCCGAGAGAGCAATACGTCTCTTTCGGGGGGTGTTTAAGCCCTTGGTGTTTTGGGATATTATATTAATCGGCATGGTAGTGGTTCAAGGTTCTATAATACAAATGAACAGAGTGATAACTTACATACAGCTGAAGAGTCGGTACATCCGTCTTTGGAAACAATCTGGTATGGGAACATATACAACGAGAGATATACATATTATTACATGGTAGTGGCAAATGCTTGCAAAACTTGGAGGAGGGGAGGGATAGAGAGGGAGGGGAGGGGTAAACCGAGGACCCCGGCTTCCAAACATTGTTTGGGGGGACCAGCCATGGTAGGACCTGTGGTGCAAGTCTCTCGCACTCACAGGTTAAATGAACGTGAGGGGGGCGGGCAGTGGCCCAGCGGCTTGACGTCGCAGTGCTCCGTTGTTTAGGAGCTAAACTTTCGAAGAGGGAAAACAAAATCACCCCATAGAGTACGGGGTGGGTTGTGTGTGTGATCTTACACATCAGGGAAGTAAAAGCAAGAATGGGGGGCATTAAACGTTATAACTGTTTACAGCAACATGTCTTTTCTCAATTTTAAAGGCATTGAGTAGGGTTGACTGGCAACTATAGTTTGGCAGACTCTGCATTCGTATTTTACAGGGGGAGAGGGATAAATAACATGGAAAAATTACCTAAAACGTAACCTTTAATATTTTAACCTGTAATAGAGAAT
Organism: Ascaphus truei; assembly: GCF_040206685.1. NCBI lineage: Eukaryota > Metazoa > Chordata > Amphibia > Anura > Ascaphidae > Ascaphus > Ascaphus truei. The sequence continues at coordinate 97,147,666 of NC_134485.1, read as the reverse complement.
TGGTAGCTGAACTTTTGGAGACCAATTCTATTATAGACAACATATAAACTTATATTACAAATACAATTTTGTCTAGAAAACAGTTCCAAACAAACATTGTATGTCAGTCCTTTTAAGTGTTCGGGTTAGTTCAAACTGATTGTCCAACTTTGAATGATTCGAACTTGTGGGTAACTTGGGAGAATAGTTTCACTATGAACAAGGAAATAACCTAGATTTTGGGACTTGTCGTGGTCATTGTGGCTTGACCGAGTTGGTCGATGTGTTCCAGGTACCTCAAATGTTGGTTAGATTTTAGGTGGGTTACTGGAGTGGGCCACGTCTCGGTGAGTACCTTAAGTCCAGACCACGTTGTGGCTTGTCTGCCATCTTAAATGGGTGTTAAATAAGTATCCAGCTCTAGTTCTTCAAGTGGGTTGGGTCTTTGCTCGCCCAGAGGTTGGTGTTTTCACCCATGCCTGGCGTTGTGCCTTAGGTGAATGACGAGGCTTTTGAGAGGCCTCCGGATCCTCTGGTTCGAGTAAGCCCAATGATCGTAGTTTTTCCTCACCTTCTTCAGGTGAGAGTAGGATGTACATCGTCTCTTGATGAGTGAACAAAATTTTGCACGGGAAACCCCAGCGATAGCGGATTTTATTGTTCCGCAGTGAGTTGGTGATCTGCGTGAACATTCTCCGTTTATTCAGCGTGGTTTGAGCCAAGTCCGGGAAGATGAGGAGTGGAACATTATCCTGCTCTATCTTTGGGGTGGTTCTAGCGGCTCTCAGTATTTCTTCTTTAATACGGAAATAGTGTAGGCGAGTGATCACATCTCGTGGCTTTGCTGGGTCTAGGCCTTTCGGCCTAGGAAGCCTATGGGCTCTGTCCATCTGAAGTTTTTCATCCGATGTTTCGGGTAGCAGGGACATGAAAAGCCGAGTGAGATAAGCATCCAATTGGGCATTGTCCACTTCTTCCGGGATACCTCTGATCCGCAGGTTATTGCGTCTTGACCGGTTCTCCGTATCTTCCAGTTTTTCGAAGATAGTTTTGACTTGAGTTTTTAATTCCTCGATGTCTCGCATTTGGGTCTCCTGTGCAAGGGCGGTGTTATCCACTTTCTCCTCCAAGTCCACAATGCGGTCACCTATGGACGCAATCTCCTCTCTGATGCTGCGGCGGAAGCTCTGCATCTCAGAGTGGAAAGAGCTTTTTAGTTCTTGTACAAACCCCATCATTTCTTTGCGGGTAAGTGGAGCGTCCGTCTCTTCTCCAGAGTCTAGATCTGAATCTGCGTCTCCGCCTGCGGTAGACGCTTCTTGATCTTTGGTATTTTGTTTTTTGAAGAAAAGGGATGCCTCACGTCTGGCCACCGGTTTTTTTTGTTTAGTGGATGGCATGTTTGTTGTTTTTTCTTGGTAAGTTTTTTGACTTTGAATAGAGCTGAATATATTTAGGTGATGTAGCACAAAAAAAAAAAAGAGAAAAGTTAAATTGGAATAAGCCCCCTCATTCCTATGGAGACCTGATCACACAAACATTGGAAGCGGTTCCATGGTTGCTTTTAATTGAGCCTTTGTTCCATGTGATTTTGCTCTCCCCCTTCTCATCTGGGCCGATTTTAGAGACTGTACTGGGCCCAGTGGAAAGTTAATGGAGGATGTTGGGACTCCCAGTGAAAATGGTTTGTAGGGGAGGGAGAGTGGGTGAATTTTCATTAACACTTTCTTCCAGCTCTTTATTTTCAGTGTCACTTTATCTTTTATTTACTTAAATGCAGTTTGTGCTGTTTGGGAGGAGCAAGGTGGCCGCCAACCATCTCTTAACAGTGTCTGTGTTGGTTGGGTGGACCAAGATGGCCGCCGGCTACTCCCAGCACTGATGTGCCAGATGGGTGAACCAAGATGGCCGCCGGCTACTCCCAGCAGTGATGTGCCAGATGGGTGAACCAAGATGGCCGCCGGCCACCACTCAAACAGGGCCGCGCTGAGTGGTAAGTCTTCCCCCCTCTGGGTGGATCGTCCCCCCCTTCCTCCCACGGAGCTCACAGGGCCCTGGAGCCACAAGGGAAGGCACCCACTCCGGTTCCGCCGCGCCTCCGATCGGCAGCTGTCGGCGCCTCACACTTTAGCCGGCGCCATCTTGCTACTCCGGCAGGGCACGGGCGTGTGGGGATAAGTTTATTAGAGAGGGTTATGTGAGGGGGGGCGAGCGGCGACCCCCCGACTGCAACGGCGCACCTCCGCCTAGATCGGTGAAGCGCAGGGACACCCCTTACCTCCTTCCGTGAGTCCGGAATCGGCTGTTTCTAATGCAGCCTCCCGGTCCCGGCGGCCATCTTGGGATCAGCTTGGAGGCAGAGGGGGAACCTGCGATCGATTTGGCAGCCGCGGGGCCAGTTCCAATTACGCTGGGGAGAGCCCAAAGGTGTTGTAACTTGTGCCACACCGTGGCAAGTGTGTTTTGGGGTGTCTTGCCTCCCGATCTTCGGGTTTGATCGGATATAGGTGTCGGTTTCCTTAGGAGCAGAGCAAGCTGCGACTAGCACGCTCAGACCCCTGGCCACGCCCCCAACTCCAGACCTTTTATCTGCTTAATTGATGATGAAATACGAAGGAATAGCCCACACCTGTCCGTGAAACAGCTTTTGAGTCAATTGTCCAATTACTTTTGGTCCCTTGAAAAAGAGGGGGCTACATATTAAAGAGATGCAATTCCTAAACCCTTCCTCCAATTTGGATGTGAATACCCTTAAATTAAAGCTGATAGACTGCACTTTAAGCCCATATTCATTATTTAACTGTAACTTGAATTGATTTTGGTACACAGCCGAAATAACAAAACTTGTGTCAGTGTCCAATTATTTCCGGACCTAACTGTATATAAGTGCAAATAGCTAAAACAGAGGTTTGTGCCGAGTACGCGCATTCAAAGTCAAACTTCTATGCATTTTGCCACTGACATTGTGTTTTTAATTTTAATTAAAAATATCACCATCGCAAATACAATATCTGTGCAGAACAGTGACCAAAGACAAATAAGTTTCACTTAAAATGCGCGTGCTCAGCACATATTAATTTTTTTTTCTATGGACTTCATGACTTTTAACATAATTTTCTACCTACCGTAGAACTATTAAACACAATGTAGTGCATTGCTCATTATTGTATTGCTGGCTACAGTATATGTCATACTGTATACTGGGATAACTACAGATACAATATGCGATACAATATGCCAGACTCAAGCTCCAGCAGCAAGTAAACAATGGTAGTGATATAACTTAATCGGAATGTTATCCATTCTCAAATTTGTTTTAGATCAATTTCTATATTAGAAAACATTGAAAAAAAAAAATGCCCAACTTTGTAATTTTTCAGAGACAAATTATTGAAAATGTATTACGACTTTGCCAAAATGTCACTATTCACTATGCTAGATATATTTGCTGTTTGTAACCTAATTTAAAAACAGAAAAGAGATGGACACAACTGATTTCTCAGTAAAAAAAATGATATTGTGCCATGCGGTAAAAAAATAATTTTGGCTGCTGGCAATCAGCCGAGAGAGTTGAAGGAGCATGATTTTATAAGGAACATTTCTGAGAATGCTACATCCCTCATTAGATTACATAAAAAATGTAATGATCAGAAGTGGAGTGCGACAGGAAGACATGTCACTAAAGCTTTTCACAGAAACACTTTAAGAATTATTCAAGAAATTGAATTTGGTAGAAAAGGGAGTTAAAATCAAGGTGAATACTTAAGTGTAAGGAATCAGGGAACACGTCCTCTGCGACGTGTTCCCGCCTCCTTACCTGTTGTCTCGCAGTCCTCTATTCTGGAACCAGCACGTGCGCACACCCCCTCCCTGCTTACAGAGTGCGCGCGCACACCCAGCTCTTCTAGAGTGCCACGGAGCTCAGCTCTGCCCCCTCGGACGTTTTGCGCTTCTCTCTCGCACGGCGCGCACATGTGACGTTGTGCACCACTCCAGACCTGTGTGTCAAGTTCTTACAGCCCACATTTCTCCTGCAGCCAATCCTTGCCTCTGCGGAGGCCGTGCCTCCATTCCGCCCATCTTGTGACTGGTTGCTGTATGCTTTAAATATCCTGCAGTTCCTGTTTTACGTTGCTGAGCACAACTAGTTGTAGCCTTGTGCTTCCACATCTGTTGTGCCTTGCTCCCTGTCTTGTGCTTCGCTTTACAGTTAACCCTTTGTGTTCCGACCTTTCTTGTACTTTGAAATTCCTGTGGATACTGACCCCAGCTTACCCCCGACTCTGCTGATTTCTTCAACCCTGGCAACGGCTACACGGGCTACCACTATTCTGACCTCTCCAACCCCAGACCACGGCTATACGGATTTTGACCATTCTAATCTCTCCAACCCAAGACCTTGGCAAGTATCTGGACTAACCCACTCACTCCAACCCAGACCCGGCTAAGTTGACCATCTGCCTGCCAGGCACGCTTCTGCTGCTGTGGGTGCGTGATTTAATACTTCCCCACCTCAGTACCGGGGTCCTGTCTTGCTAATGGGCAGCACAAGAGTCACGCATAATTTGAAGATGACTGTTATTTTTGTCACAAGTCCAGAAGACCTCCAGCAACATATCATATCACTCACTGAAGCACATAAGAAAGTGGACTTCTATTTGAATCTCAGCAATACCAAAGTGATGTTCATCAAATGTGTCTACTCTGCAAAGATAGAAATAAATGGAATAGAACTAGAATTCAAAGACTACCGCATATCTACCTTGGTAAGCAAGTATACGTAGATGGATGGGAATCAGCTGAAAATTAAATATGGAAAGTTCAGTGGAATCTGGGGCTCCAAAATATTCCTAGCAATAAGACATTGTTGAGGTCTCCTTAGTCTTGAACAACTTCTTATAGAATTGGATAAGATCAGGCCCATAAATGTGTATGTGGAGTATCCAGTATCGGGGGTGTCCAGTATAGTAACAAAATAGGATAACGCCTACCTGGCCCCAATCATATCAGAGCGTGCAGCATCCAGGGAGATGAATGGCGTAAAGTATTCCCATATATCCTTAAGATTCTGATTTATAAACACTCCCCTAGACATCCATATGTCTTCTCCAGCAAGGCAAATGACTATCAGTACACAAAGTCAATATATATTATGATTTCTTGACTTCCGGGTCTGATCGATGTCCTCCAGTGTGCTGTCTGCGGTCCTTAAGAAAGCACTGTAAGCGCAAAACATGTCGGTCTACATGCCTATGATCTATTAAAGCTATTTTTGTATCTAAGCAACTTCTTCATTTTTGGTGATGCATCGCAACCTCTTCGTTTTTGGAGATTAAAGATGGGATGGATAGAATCTGGAAGAAACAAGACAATATTGGAATATCTACCACTATACCTCAAAAATAAAATGTTCAACTAGTGTATTCTGCATGTCTTGTAGTTTAATCCAGTAGTGGAAAAATAACGGCTAAAGAAAATTATATACATAGAGTGTCTCTCTCTCCTTTTCACACCCTGGATTTGCCCGAGGATGCAGTCTTGAGAGTGTCCCCCTGAACAACTCTTAACCCTCCCCCCTGCAGAGCTGCATACATAGAGGACAGAGTCATCATCTTTCCAACCACAAACTTATTTTTATCTGGGTTTTCAGTGGAGATCTCTCACCAGCCGCACCTCTCTCTTCACACCATTCATTTATGCAAGACCAAAGATAATCTATATACAGTAGGTGCATGCCATGTGCGGTCATTTGTGTACTGTTTGTTGTGGCCCATATCATTGAACTAAAAGTAAATCATGGCTATTGCTTCAATTCACCTCTGCCCTATTACTTCCACACCCTGTTTTACTTTTCCTATGTTTCCTAACATTCTTCTTAACTAATCCTTATAGTTCTCAGACCGTGTCTCCAAAATGTTCCCCGTTTAATATATCTTGTTCCCTACTGCAATGTTTCGCTGGATGCAGTCACGAAAGTCCCCTCATCCTTACCTGCCAAGCCCACTAACCTAAAATCTCCTCTAAATACCTACTCTACCACCTCTGTCTTTCTTTACTTCTCCTACTGCAAGGGGATGACATCACAAAACACTGGTCACAGACATATACCTACCCTCACCCACCCCATTGTCTGCCCTTGAAGCACCTCCATACCCTGCACTGCAAAAACTTCAAAAGTATTCACATCCTTTACCTCCCTTTCCTTTCTTTTTCCTGCTCACTATGCATTGCATGCTCTGTCTGCAATATACTGTACTTACTGCAGTAAAAAAATATTTTTTCTCTAATGCTTTCAACCTACTATCCATTACTGAGACATGGCTCACCTCCTCTAATGCTCCCTCTTCTGCACTATGCTACTGTAGCCTCTCCTTTAGTCCTAACCCTTGGCCAGGAAACAGACATGGAGGAAGAGTAGGTATTCTGCTTCTTCCTCTATGCACTGTTCAAGCTGTTCAATCATGTCCTTTCCTTTTATTTACAGTATCAAATGTGAAGCTCACATTATCCAAATGTTGTCACTTTTGTCTCTACGTTTTGGTCATCTACTGTCTGCCTAATGGTAACTCACTTGACTTTGTGTTTTCTTAGCTGGCTCCATCTATAATTTCTCTAATTATATCCACTCTCTGACAACCATTTCCTCTCCTTCTCACTCATTCTACTTCTTGAATCTATCACTTCACCAACCACGTCTCACACCTACCGGAACATACATAACTTTGACATTTGTCAACTTTTTATCTCTTGGCAAACCCTCCTCTCTCCTCTAACAATTATCGTCCGGTTCCTTTGGTCCTCAAATTTCCGTGGATCAGTCACAAAAAGGCCAATTCACGGTTTACATTTTTTTTCCTCAGAGAGCAATCCGTTTCTTGATGATGCCTTAGACTTGTCAACCCAATAACACTTTGTGCGCTGGGGAAGCCAGCACAGTCACTTACTGCAGTTTGTATAGTTTTATTTATTTTAAAATAAATTATTTCAATTAAGTATGTGTCTATGTATATGTATGTGTTTAATTAAGTATGTGAAAGTTAAAATACTCAGGGGTACTCAGCAAAAGAATCTCCTTTGTGGTGCACAGCAAGAAAAAGTTGAACATTGAAATGACTTAAAATAGCTTTATTTAATATAAATTTTAAAAGAAAGGCATTTTAATAACATTGTTAAAAATTAATTTAAAGGGAAAAGAAATACCACACTTGATGTTTTCTTGTGTATTGCGTAACCCTAATGTAGTCACAGGGCTAGCATAGTCCTGTTTAAATCACAGGACTCAAAAAGAGTGTCAACACTTTAATAAGGAGATAGTTAGTTGCTCTGTATATTGCTAACTAAATTAGAGTAGCCATTCACATACAGTAGTCAAAAAATTAAAAATAGCCCAGGAATATACATCACTGGTTTAGAGAAGGTACTAGCTAGCTATGCGTGAGAAACAAATCCACTGGCAACAATTAAGTCAAAATATCTAGGCTCAAGTGTTTGATGTCCTTAATTGATTGTTATAATCTATTGATAGGATCAATGAGCTTTTTGTTCACAGTGCCCGGGTTAAAGGTTTGTATGGTAGCAAAAAGTACTCAAATAGTAGGGAGGTTGCTTTATCTCAATAGTCTGTTGTGTGAACCTTTTATGAGCAATAATAAAGTGTTTGCCAGACATGCATACTGATGTCTTACAGTGGGGTTAGGATTCATTCGCTGCTGCAAGTGTAGTGCAACAAATACAGTGGCAACAATTAGGTCAATTGGTCTATGTTCTAGTGTTAGATGTCCATAATTGATTGTTATAAACTATTAAGAGGATAAAAAAGCTGTTTGTTCACAGTGCCTGATTTAGAGGTATGTATTGTAGCAAGAAGTACTTAATAGCAGTGAGGTTGCTTTATATCAATAGTCGGATGTGTGTACCTTCTGTTTCGTAATGCTGCCTGTCGCCAATCACCCAGAGTGGTAATGGAGTGTTTGCCAGTCAAACATGCAGTATGTGTAAGCAGGGATACGATTTGTTCACTGTTATAAGGTAAGTGTTGATACTATAGCGTTTGTTGCATATTCATTGTCAGTAAAGCTGAATGTTTCTTCATTTACAGTGATTCAACTCACAATAAAATCACTCTTTAATTTTCCCTTTCCTAATTTTTAGAGATTTAATTCTTCTACTCTATAACTGGAGATGAGCGATTTTTTTTGGTGAATTTGGATCCGCAGCGGATCAGCCGGTTCCTTTGGTCCGTGGATTTTAGCGGATCAATCTCAAAAAGGGCAATTCACGATTGGCAGATTTTTTATTATTATTACCAAAACATTCCACGGATTCTATAATCTGTTGACGAATATGTCCGCTCCTCCTTCTCTTACTGTGCACTGCAAAACTGGATCAACCTACCAGAGACTTTCACATCTACCACCAGTTTAAGTTCTTTCAAAACCAAATCTGTCTCACATTTTAATCTGGTCTGTAACTGTTACATTCGCCCATAATATATATTATCTTTAACTGTGCACGCAATGTCTTGTACTGTATATAATGTATACCCTGTTCACTTATGTAACTGTATTTGTAACCATGTACTATTTGTCATTTTAACTCTTTACCCAGGACATACTTGAAAATGGGATGTAACTCTCAATGTATTACTTCCTGGTAAAACATTTTATATATAAATAAATAAATAAATAAATAATATGTAGAATACAATCCACAGATTCAGCAATCCGTTGTCAGATTCTTAAGAATTCTTAAGAATCTGCCAACGGTTTGCTAAATCCAGGGATTGTTTTCTACAAATCCATCCACGGGTTATATCCAATCACAGTTTTTGATGAATCCTCACGGATTAAAAGTGACCAAATCTTTTTGTGGATTTTACACAGTTAAAAAACTTGTGGGTTGAAAATGCAAGACAATCCGGGAAATGGATTTGGCAGAATCGTCCATTTCCATCTATAGCCCATCTATCACTCTCAACTTTATACCACCCCATCAACTTATTACAGTCTTTACAACTCAATGTGCAATTTTGTCTTATTATATAATGTCAACACCTACAATTGTGATGTTAATTGGACTAGGTTTGCTATACCTTCAGTCCAGATGCAATGCACATCTTTCCTGTCTCACCTTCAATAAAGAATCTTGTCGCTCTTTCTTCTCATCCCCAACACCCCGCTTGTGGAACAATTTAACAGAGTCTCTGAAATCTGCCTCCTGTCTAAATTATTTCAAGAATGTGTCTGTTTCCTTCTTTAAATATTTTTTTAACTGTAGCTTGTAATGTTGTCAACATTATTTTGGGCTCTGGATATACTTGAAAACTAGAGGTGTTTATCAATGTATTTTTTTCTGATTTTATAAAAAGAATATTTAGATTGCAGGTCTTAACAACTGAGTAGAGAGGCCTAATAGTGAACAAGGGGATGCTGGTTATGTTGTGCAGAGGCATTAAGAAAGGAATCATTGTGTCTAGAGGTTGCCTTTATTTATTTGAATTCAAATTTAGGAGATAATTGATATGAAATACTTTCCTAATTTGTAAGTTTATTGTAAAGTGTCATGGCACAGCATACAGCTAATTTATTTATCCTTACTGATTAGTGCTTTTTAAGCATTTCCCTCATCTGTAACATTAAAGTCTATACCCACTTAAATAACATTTCAGTTATCAAAAAGCAACATAATATTGTTCAATAATATAAATGTTTGGAACTAATAAATATATTTACATTTAACATAATATCACTAACACATAAACAACTGTGAACACTTGTAAGCTTAATAGATGATTGCTGTCAATAGCTTCAATGATGATACAATTGGTAGAGTTAATGATTTGGAAATGAAGAAAGGCAGGTTCAATTCACCAGTAGTGGATTTTACTCTTACAGTCAATACATTTACATTTTTTCAACTGAAAATGATCAATTATTACATTTTCGGTTTTCATCTGAATTATTGTTTTTCAGAGATTAATGTTGATTGCTATTTGGTTGTTTATAACAATAAAACAACCTGTTTGTATGCACTGACAAACTTACCCACATCTGTGCCTCTGGCAATTTTAGTTGCTGTGACCTTTACTACAATCCAGGAAAGCCCATTTTATTTTCTTAGCCTTTCTGCTAATCCAGTAACATGATTGTGAACTACTGTATATTGTGATTTTGATTGCAATTGATATTGAACAAAAACTGCAGAGAGCCATGTGTTCTTTTTCTTGACACTTAAACCCTTTAAAACAATATGGCACCATCATTTAGGGGAAAAAAGAGGGTTGTTAGGACTACCAAATGTATACATACCACAAGAAGGAAGGTATGAAAATAAAATGGGATTCTTTTCTCTTATGCATTTAAAACATTTTTGAATGATTCAGTAAAACTGTTTCCAGTACAATTAAGTCATGACTTCCTAAAATTGGTATAGTAATAGTCAATATAAGCATTAAGCCTATCAGAATAAATTTAATCAGATCTGACAGGCTAATACAAACATAAGTCATTCTCAAGGTCATAGTAAGACTTTTAAAACATTTGTTACAATGTATACGGTTGGAGAAGGTTAAAGATAGAGTAACAATTATTCATAACATGTATCCATTTTATAGTTACAGTATATACAGTAGCTACATGTATGACTTTGAGAGAACCAGAACATCAATCAATTGTTCATTTTAGTAGTTATGTAAAACTTTGTATTGATTTTGTTAAAAGAAAGTACATCATGAAATTTAATAAAGTATGTCTTTTGCCTATCTCCTATCCATCAAAACTTAGTTTTAAAACACTTCATCTCATTTCCTTCCTTAGTTTAATTTTACCAAAGCAGATTTACTGTTTTCTCTAGAGAATATTATCTCTGTTTAGCAGAAGGATTGCAGCATTCCTTAATTGTAGAGCAAAGTGTCCTTGACATCAGAATGTGTGAAGGGTTTTAAGACCTCTCTGTCATTAATCAAAGTTATTATGAATTATAAATGAACAATCATAATTAAATGTTAAAAAGGATATTGTAAAGCTTAAGCTCACTATTCATTGGATAGCAATTGTAGTCAAGGAATGAAAAATATATTTATACATGCGCTGTATTGCTAGATAGATGTACTGCTTCCCTGAAGTATTACCACTTTTAAAGACTGAAAATATGCATGATGTGGCTTTACACCTTTTGTCCTGCAGGACACTAGAGTGTTAGAAACCTGTGCTGATTTCTTTTGCAATGTATAAATGTTTTGCCAAAAGTTACACATTTCTAAATAAATTCACAAATACAAATAATGGGTTTTGCTTTTGGCTATTTGGTCATAACTTGATACATACAGTATGTAATGTATATATATATATATCAATTAAAGTGACCCATGTAGTCAACGATCTCTCGACAATGCCCTACATAGAGTGCAAAAATTATTTGTTCGTTGGCATGAAGGTAATTTTTTTGCCAAAGAAATATCATTGAAGCAGTGTATGCTATTTGAATATCTGAAACGTAAAGGATTTGGAATTGTAGCAATGTTTTTAAAACTTTATAACTATCAAACTAATGTTACAAAGGCAGACAAAAAGAGAGATACTGTACATTATTTCCCTAAAATTAGGAAATTGAGACTGCCTTCAAATCAATTACATTGTTTTTCACAGAGTACACATTTAGTCCCATATTTACTAAGCAATGATATGCCATAAAATGGCCCATTACAGTTTAATTGTTAGAAAATCTTTACGATCTATACTTTATACAATGACTGTTGTATACAGATGCATCGGCCGTTATTCAAACACTTCACGCATTGTATACCTCGGAATACCCATGTCATGGCGCCGGATTTCTTCCAACCGTACCGCCTTAAGACGCGAGTGCAGAAAATGGCATTTTAGTGTTCTGGTTTTTAAACACCTGAAATTGACACAGTAGCACAGTAATGTACACATTACAATTCATTAATTTCATTGCATGTAATTGCCCACAATCCTTGGAATTCAAACAAAGCAACCGCCATAAACACGTGTGCCGCGCTAATATCACATGGAGAACAGCAGCGCACATGAAAACGGCTCCATGATTTGTTCGTATAACGGCCACTGCATCTGTACATGTATCTCTTTATTCTGTATATATTAAGAATATTTATAAATATTTTTAGTTAAATATTACCAGATTTTTCCATTTTATAACAATAATTATAGGCTAAAGCAGTCAAATTCAGGGCATTATTGAAATTACTGCCCTCTGATTGGTTAAAATTCCAGGCATTATCCAATCAGTAATGCCCGGAAATTTAGCTGCTTGCAAAGTGTTGATTTCATTGTGATTATTTCCAGCCAATCAGCTTTCAGAACAGCTGATACAGGGCAGGGGATTGGTCTAAAAGTAGGAACAGCTCTGAGACAGGGCAGGGGATTGGTTAAAAAGTATCAGCCACGGGTTGACTCCTCCCCCTCGTGAACTGAGCAGATTCAGTTGAACTGGTGGGGTGGGGGAGAGAGGGAGTCTGCAAAGCAAGTGAGTGTCTGTCTGCAGTTTGTTTCTGGCTGCAGTTTCTGTGTGTGTGTATGTCAACAGTAGCAGTGTTTATGAGTGTAGCAGCAGCTGTGTGCTGTGCTGTTGTGTTGTATGTGTGTGTAGCAGAAGTTTGTGTGTGTAGAGGTGCTGTGCTGTGTTGTGTGTGTAGATGTGCTGTGTTGTGTGTGTAGAGCTCCAGTTTGTGTGTGTGTGTAGAGTTGCTGTGTGTGAGGAGGTGCTGTGTTGTGTGAGTAGCAGCAGTTTGTGTTTTTGTGTTGAGCTGTTGTGTTGTGTGTTGTGTGTTGAGCTGTTGTGTGTGTGTGTTGAGCTGTTGTGTGTGTAGAGTTGCTGTGTGTGTGTGTGTGTGTGTGTGTGTGTGTGTGTGTGTGTGTGTGTGTGTGTGTGTGTGTGTGTGTGTGTGTGTGTGTGTGTGTGTGTGTGTGTACACAGAAGGGGCGGCAGTGTGTGGATATAGATATCTGCAGTGTAAGAGTATATAGAGGTGGATTCATGTATTTACCATTTTATTTTAATAAAAAAATCTATTTAACTATACAAAAGTGTCTATTATTTATGAAATAAGCCTACATTTAGCCTATAATAGTAATAATCCCCTCAGAACAGGGCATTACTGGCCAATAATGCCCTGGATGGGTTAAAGTCCCTCGGCTTCGCCTCGGGCCTTCAACTCTTCCAGCCTGGGCATTATTGGCCAGTAATGCCCTGTTCTTCAGGGATTATTACTTAATTAAAACCTTTCATTTCACAGCCATTAAAATCCATATAATAGTCTGTTACCATTATGTAAATGACATACATTTGTATAAACAGTACTGTATTGAACTGTACATTTGTAACGAAAGCGCATTTATTTTTTGTTTGGTTAGTTATTGTGCCTTTAACTTGGCTGATCAAAATAAGATTGTTATAACCAAGTTATACTGCAACCAGCAATTTACACCTTTTTTAGTGCTGGACACTTTAGGGAAAAACACCGGGCACTATTCCCTTATAAACATGTTAAAGGGATCTTTATTGAAAGATTAAACACAGAAGCAAATCTCACAGTCTCGGTTGCTGACTGATAACCAGCATCAGGGACACTCCACTTATAATTGACAGGATTACGTGAAATGATGATACACCCCTGAAAGGTATCAGAATCATAAATCAAAGTTTTCAAAGAGGTCCTACTCATACTTTTAAAGACCACGGGCTCACAACTACAAAGCAATATGTGTTAGCCTCAAAGACTCCAGGCTTAAATCATATGTATAAAAAATGCATTATTGGCAGCTTCTCACCATCTTCCTGCCAACTGTTTCTGGCGGGAGGATTTTGGGAGGAAATCTCTATTCTAGAGCCGCAATTAGCCTCAATAATCTAATCGGGTCTATTATCATTGCACGAGTTTGAAAAACTGCCGATAAGTGACTTCTCGCTGCTCATTTGGCGATTTTGTTTCTTTTCTCTGAATTTTTTTGATACGAAAAGAGTCTTATTGCCAACATTTTTGCCGAAAAGGCCTAGATAAGTGGTTAATCGGTGTTTAGAGCATAGGTCCCAAAGTCTGCAACAATTCACTGATGTTATCACCACTTTGTGAATAGGCCCCATAGAGAGAAACAGTTGCAATCCTGATATTGTCACAGGATACAGTCTGATGAGTGATTTTAATGCAGAGGGGAGAAGTATCCAATATACCACAGTAAGTCTAATTTAAGGATATTATATAGAGACATGTCTTTTACTCTAGGTCAGGGGTGCGCAAACATTCCCCGGTGCTCCCCTCTACCTGCTCTCCAGCTCTGCTCGCACCCCCTCCTTATTTTTCTTCTGCATCAATTGACACCACGAGGTAACGTTACGTCACGTTGCCATAGCGTAATTTGACAACGTGTCTCTGAAGACAAGGTAAGGGAAGTTGCAGAGGCCTCAAGCGATCCCCCTGCATTTAATTTAAATTTCTTGGGAAAGAGCGTGGGGCCTCATAAACCACCACGCTCCCCCTGGAAAATATTGGGCCCCCCTTGGGGGAGCTCGTCTCCAATTTTGTGCATCCATGCTCTAGGGGATTCATTTTAAGGTATACCGATTTCTAAACTGCGGATAACGATACATATGTCTACATGAAAGGTGAAGCTATATAAATGGAATAAAGGTAAATCCTTCATGTATTCCATTTGGATATTGAGTTTGTAACTTATAGATCCATTGAACACCTTTCTTAAGAAGCAATTTACTCAGTTTTCCTTTCCAGATATTGCACTTGATATATTCAATGCCAGTGAATGAAAGACTCATATCATTTCCATTGTGTAGGTTGTTCACCTGTCTGTATACATTTATAATATAGAGTTAATATGCTCTAAAAGTTTTCACCTGAATTCTTTTAACATTTTCCAATGTATTGTTGTCCGAAGAGGCATGTGATTTGATAAATTACTCTCTTTGTTTTCCAGTTTATGACATTTTTATATCACAAATTGTTGAGTGTCATGAGTTAGAGAATTGTTTGGCAGGTTTTAAATACGGACAGGCTTTTCTTATTTTATTAGTAATAGTCAGCATGGATTTATGAAGGATAAATCATGCCAAACTAACCTTATTTGTTTCTTTGAGGAAGTAAGTAGGAATTTAGACCAGGGTAATGCAGTTGATGTGGTCTACTTAGATTTTGCAAAGGCTTTTGATACGATTTCACATAAGAGGTTGGTGTACAAAATAAAGAAAATTGGACTCAGTAATAATATATGCACCTGGATTGAAAACTGGTTAAAGGACAGACAACAGAGGGTTGTCATAAATGGAACTTTTTCAGGTTGGGCTAAAGTCGTGAGTGGAGTACCTCACGGATCGGTATTGGGACCACTGCTTTTTAACTTGTTTATTAATGACCTTGAGGTTGGGATCGAGAGCAAAGTCTCCATTTTTGCTGATGATGCTAAATTGTGTAAGGTCATAGAATCAGAGCAGGGTGTAATTTCTCTTCAGAAGGACTTGGAGAGACTGTAAACGTGGGCAAATAAATGGCAGATGAGGTTTAATACAGATAAATGTACGGTTATGCATTTGGGATGCAAGAATAAAAAGGCGACTTACAAATTAAATGGAGATATATTGGGGGAATCCTTGATGGAGAAGGATTTAGGAGTGCTTGTAGACAGCAGGCTTAGCAATAGTGCCCAATGTCATGCAGTAGCTGCAAAGGCAAACAAGATCTTATCTTGCATCAAACGGGCAATGGATGGAAGGGAAGTAAACATTATTATGCCCCTTTACAAAGCATTAGTAAGACCACACCTTGAATATGGAGTACAATTTTGGGCACCAATCCAAAGAAAATACATTATGGAACTAGACAGATAACACAAAGAAAAGTGTTTAGGCGCTACGTGCAATAAAATAAAATACTAACAATAATAACACAATGTGTACAGGGCAGCCAGGAACACTAGCAGAACAACACCAGAGAGAACACAAAGAACATATACAGACCAGCGCCCAAAAAGAGTCCAAAGTCCCTAATAGAGTCCAAACAGATGGAAGGGAAGATATCCAAATACTCCAATCACTGTAAAATCTCCAATCCGGGGGTCCGTGACATAGGGACAGAAACAAAGAAAAATAATAGTGTAATACGTAATGTTAAAATGGGACAAACAACATGAAACACTTAACAGAAGATAAACATAAAACAATCAAGCTGAAAGAAAAATAACTATTTAATAAAAAAAAAAAACAGAGCCTGTTGCAGAGGGTCGTCAAGGGGTTAAAACCCAAAACCCTACTTACAGCAGGACTGGAATAACAAGCATGTGTAGACAAGTGGGGCAGACGCCTGCAGCAGTTTGGGTCCTCAGGGGCTCCCTGTGTAGTGTATTTCCTTCTAGCTTCAAAACACACTCCAAGATGGCTGCCGAGTAAGGGAACTCCACACTCCTGCTTGCCAGCACTGCAGCTTCAATGATGCTGCTTCCTGCTTCACTTGAATGACACTTCTCACAACCAGTGTAACTCCAAGTCACCGTGACCTTTGACCCTACGTGTTTCGTGACTGACGTCACTTCCTCAGGAGAGCTAGACAGAGTGCAGAGAAGATACACCAAATTAATAAAGGGGATGGACAATCTAACTTATGAGGAGAGGCAAAACAGAAAGTGAATCCCTGCGCTTCTCCCATAGGGATAGCAATCAATGGGGAATATATATATATATATATATATATATGTATGGTGTAAATACCTATAAGAAAAAAGGAGACTTTTGGTATACATCCTTTGATCAAATAATGCCAAGCCTGCTAACCACGTCAAGGTAAGTCTCTTTAGCAGGTCCCTACGCTAAATGCATACTAGTGTTATGTGAAATAAGCCCAGAAGGGGTTAAAGTATCAAAGCATATGCTTGTATAACCTAGTGCAATTAAAAACTGGTATATACCAGTACAGATACTCACATGTAAGTGAAGTGGAATAAGGGGACCTTGCTAGGAGATTATATACCTAGAAGAGGAGGGGCTGGCCTGCCACAAACTGCTCAATAAGCAGTTGCAGGTGATTGGCTAAATATATTCAATTACACCATAGTAGTGTTGCCCTCTAGGAGCGTGCTGCAAAGGATTAAAATCGGCTCAACAAATAATGTAAAACAAATATAATCACTGCGCTTCTCCTTGATTGCTATCCCTATGGGAGAAGCGCAGGGATTCACTTTCTGTTTTGCACATTTGTATGGCCATTTCCTTCACTAGCGGCATGCTCTTTACATGGAGAAGCGCAGTGATTATATTTGTTTTACATTATTTGTTGGGCCGATTTTAATCCTTTGCAGCACGCTCCTAGAGGGCAACACTACTATGGTGTAATTGAATATATTTAGCCAATCACCTGCAACTGCTTATTGAGCAGTTTGTGGCAGGCCAGCCCCTCCTCTTCTAGGTATATAATCTCCTAGCAAGGTCCCCTTATTCCACTTCACTTACATGTGAGTATCTGTACTGGTATATACCAGTTTTTAATTGCACTAGGTTATATAAGCATATGCTTTGATACTTTAACCCCTTCTGGGCTTATTTCACATAACACTAGTATGCATTTAGCGTAGGGACCTGCTATAGAGACTTACCTTGACGTGGTTAGCAGGCTTGGCATTATTTGATCAAAGGATGTATACCAAAAGTCTCCTTTTTTCTTATAGGTATTTACACCATACATATATATATATATATATATTCCCCATTTATTGCTATCCCTATGGGAGAAGCGCAGGGATTCACTTTCTGTTTTGCACATTTGTATGGCCATTTCCTTCACTAGCTGCATGCTCTTTACATGGAGAAGCGCAGTGATTATATTTGTTTTACATTATGAGGAGAGGCTAGCTAAATTAGATTTATTTATATTAGAAAAGAGGCATCTAAGAGGGGATATGATAACTATATACAAATGTATTCGGGGACAATACAAGGAGCTTTCAAAAGAACTATTCATCCCACGGGCAGTACAAAGGACTCACTCGGGGCCATCCCTTAAGGGTGGAGGAATGTAGATTTCACCAGCAACAAAGGAAAGGGTTCTTTACAGTAAGGGCAGTTCAAATGTGGAATTCATTACCCATGGAGACTGTGATGCTAGATACAATAGATTTGTTCAAAAAAAGGTTGGACATCTTTTTAGATGGGAAAGGTATACCGGGATATACCAAATAATTATACATGGGAATGATGTTGATCCAGGGATTAATCCGATTGCCAATTATTGGAGTCAGAAAGGAATTTATTTTTCCCCTTATAAGACCAGAGTCCGTGCGCGTCCCTGACGGGAGCTACAGTTGCTCAAGCGATTCTGTTGAAAGGAGTTGCCATGGAAAGTAGGGAATGTGGCGAGGTCCTTACACTCTGAGAGTCCTTCCCAGAAGGCAGACGACAACGCCTCAATATTCCAAGCAGTTTCAGGAGCGGTTGAATAAACTCTCTTTAGTCTGTAGGTAGCAACATAGGCTGTAGTTAGTTGCCCCAATTATGAGAGATTTAGTGGTGGATGTTCTGGTCACTAGTGCTATCTTAGTGTGGTGATCCAGTCTCTAACCAAGTATGCTCTCACCCACCTCTACCCCTGTCTAGGGATTATAATATCATAGATTTTTTACACACTTTTTAGTTGAAGATTGTTATACATGTGTGTATTTGGTCCTGTTTTTTCTTGTGCTTACACTTTCAACATATGTGTTAACATCTTTTCAAAAAGTGTTTTTAATCCTTTTGTTCACTTAATTTATGGTAATTTGTGTCTTGTTATAGAAACTACCCCCCTACAAACCCTTTTGGATACATCTTCTCTACATATGCTGATGCACCTTTAAACTGGCAGCAGCACTACCTCTCTGCATGGTCTGCAGCATCTACGAGCAAGCAACTTCACTGCGCATGTGCAGCATTCCAAGAGGAGACTGTAGCGTCCCTTCATTGTTTACACTAGCCATGTGGGATTTTGCAACATTGCCTAGCACATGCGCGCTCGATCTCCCCTGCAGAAGGCACTTCACGGACATGATGGGCGGGACTACACGTAACACATGACGTCATCCAGGAAGTGACTACAATACAATGCTTTGTGGGATGTCCTGTCCACCGCAGCTGCAGTTAGAGAGAAGAAGAGTATCAAAAGCCCTTGCTAGTTGCCTGTGAACATGGAGAATAAGGACTGTTTGCTTTACCCTGATATACAGTGGCTACCAACTTTATTCTAACTCGGCTAGCTCCGCGAATTTCAGATTATCCCTGTTATCTGCGGCTTTGTGTCGTTTTCTCCCGGGGTGTATTGCATTATTTTCGCGGCTGTGATTTAAGCATTTTATTCCCGCTGGCTGCAGTACTGCAATGCCGTGTAAAAACTCATGGGAGCGTTTGCGAGCTGTTGTCTTTGAAGCCGAGAAATTCATGAATTGTAATGCAGTATATACTGTATATATACAGTATATACTGTATAACAACAACCCCTATAACCCCTAACATACACATACAGTACTGTATATGCACATCAATGATACTGTAGGCCATCCCCTGGCGAGATGTGTTTGCAGCAGAGAGAGATCCGCTGCTCTATCTGCGCAAACATCGGCACATTAAAAATAATTTAAAATACATTTTTATTCATAGTGTAGATGTGCAGGGGGTCTCCGGAGCTGAACCGTGTTGGTTTCAGGTCCGGGGACCCCCTGCTTCCTGACATACAGCCCTTTTATGAGGTGCCGGTATCCCTCTGCATTTAAAGGTCACGTGACCGCGGCATGTAAACAAAGCAGATGGATACCGGCACCCCATAAAGGGGCCTGTATCTCGGGAGGCAGGGGGTCCCTGGACCTAAAACCACAGCGGTTCAGCTCTGGAGACCCCCTGCACATCTACAGTATGAATAAAACATATATATATATAAATAAACACTCATTCCTTACCTTTGCGGCTATGTGCTATGGTAACGAAGCAGCATGACTGTATTTTTAATAATATTGCAGGGGTTCCCTGAGCCACAAATCAAAGCTCCTGCACAATATTATTAAAATACAGAAATGCTGCTTCATTACCATAGCTCATAGCCACTAAGGCAATGAAGGGGTTAACCCACCGTGCCCGCTTTATTGTGGGTAGCGCGGGTGGGTGAAGTTGGTATTTGGCCCTTGGTGTGAGTTTAGGACTTGCGGGGGGGTTGCAGGTGCACTTAACCCCTTCACGGCCGTAGCAGTTAATACCGCTACGGTCGTGAAGGGGTTAAGTGCACCAGCTACCCCCCCCGCAAGCCCTAAATAACCACCGTTGGGGCTAATACCCCCTTCACCCACCCCCGCTACCCACAATTAAAAAAATTCACACACAGCAGCAGCACAATTAATAAATAAATCTAAATAAATAAATAAATCCATGAATATAAATAAATAAATTTAAAATACATTTTTATTCATAGTGTAGATGTGCAGGGGGTCTCCGGAGCTGAACCGCGTTGGTTTCAGGTCCGGGGACCCCCTGCTCCCCGAGATACAGCCCCCTTTATGAGGTACCGGTATCCCTCTGCAATTAAAGGTCCCGATCACGTGACCGCAGCATTTAAACAAAGCAGAGGGATACCGGCACCCATAAAGGGGCCTGTATCTTGGGAAGCAGGGCGTCCCCAGACCTAAAACCAAAGCGCTTCAGCTCCGGAGACCCCCTGAACATCTAGACTATGAATTAAAATGTATTTTAAATTTATTTATTTATATTCATGTATTTATTTATTTAGATTTATTTATTAATTGTGCTGCTGCTGTGTGTGAATTTTTTTTATTGTGTGTAGCGGGGGTGGGTGAAGGGGTTGTTAGCCGCAACGGTGGTTGTTTAGGGCTTGCGGGGGGTAGCGGGTGCACTTAACCCCTTCACGACCGTAGCGGTATTAACCTCTACGGTCGTGAAGGGGTTAAGTGCACCCGCAACCCCCCCGCCAGTCCTAAACTCACACCAAGGGCCAAATACCCCCTTCACCCACCCCCGCTACCCACAATAAAAAAAATTCACGCACAGCAGCCCCACAATTAATAAATAAATCTAAATAAATAAATAAATACATGAATATAAATAAATATATATATATATATATCAAAAAAACAATATGAAGTAGCGCCGCTAAATAACCAGTTAATTATAAATATTAATTATAAATTACTAGTGGGAGAGACAATAGCTAATTGGATAGGCTTGAAGGGGCAGCTAGATACAGTACCGACACACTTTATCCGAGTGTGGTCGGTACCGCAAGCCGGGAAATCTCCCGGCTTGCTAGTGGCCGCCCCTCGGCGTGCCGCGCGTCATAGACACGCGGTCACGCGTCATCGGGAGCGTGCGCCCCCTGCACGCGCGTCCAAAGGGCTCCCCGAGGGAGCCCTGGTGTCCCGCGATCGCGGGACAGCGGCAGGGGGTTCCGGGGGACCCGGCGGACCCGGCAGCGGTAGGGAGAGCGCCCCGATCGGAGGGCGCTCTTCCGCTGCTTCGGCGCGCGCCCGTCACTCTCGGGCGCGCGCCAGGCTACTGCTGCGGCAGAGAACGGGCAAATGCTCGAATAAACTCTGCCGCAGCAGTAGGGCTAGTACACTAAGATAAAACTTTTAAAATAAACAAATGGCAATGCAATCTCCTGACAAAAAACCCTAAAGGAAAAAATATAAAAAATCTAAAAAATGTATTTATTAATAAAAAATATATAGAAAAAATTGTCAAAAGATAAAAATATAATAAAAAACCTTCAATACATAAAGTCCTGTTCCAGTGGAAATGTCCTTGGTTTCTTGCAGCCCGTTTCAAAGGGATCACCAGTCCCTAGTGATATCTGGAAAAAAGAACAAAAAAGAAACAGGCGCACACCTAGTGCATTACCACAATAAAAATGTATTGGATGAACATAAAATCTAACAAATGGCCACTCACAAGGATACAGCAAATAAAAGCATGTATGAGATAGGCTCTCATGTGCCTTGCAGCTCAGTCACCAGCGTCCGTCCGCAATCAGTGGCGTCGTCACGTGGATCAGCCTCGCGAACCGGAACCGGAAGAGGGGTCTTTCACCTTCAGTGCTCCACCAAATCGGTCCCTCCGGGAAACAGGCACCCCAGATGTATAATAGTACAAGGTAGCAAGCCGGGAGAGCAGCACACGGGAGCCAAGAGTTCTCAGTCAACCTGCATCAGTGTTTGTGGGCAAATGGCGGCCGGACTCGCCACGCCCTACGCGTTTCGTCATCAAATGGCGACTTCTTCAGGGGTACCCTTCAAGCATATGTCCTTAGTATTTATAGGGAGGATAACAGCAAGTAGCCAATAAAGCTTAATTGAATTTAAAGCAATCAATTGAATCAATTACACATATGTATAATTAGAACAAGTAAAATCAATTTCTAAATATTTTGAGGACCCCATCGATGTCCAAAGAGTAACATGCAAACTATATATTGAAACAACATAATTGATGTTCTGAATGTGCTTGATATTATTGATGATGTGAATACAATTAATAAGTGGAATATGACAAGCTGAATCAATAGACAAACAGCACTACAAGGTGCATAGTAATTAAATATAAGGATTAATTGCATTCAGACATTCTAGAGAGAATATTTGAATAGAACTATTTATATGTTTAGTAGAGTCAGATCTATTGCACTTGATTATTAGTGACATCTCAACTAGGGAGAACACAATTAAATGAACCATAGTATATGGACAGCTATATAAATTAGCAATAAACATTTTCATTTAAATCAATGACACCCAACAAAACAGCAAGTAGTTACCTGGTATGTTATCAGGGTATTAACCCATTATTGGAATGTCAGTGGGGAGTCAGAGGAAGTAGATGAGATGGATCCAAAAGCAAGGACAGATAAAACGAAGGCGACAGTGACTTAAACTAATATGAAAGTATTAAGCAATTTAATATGAGTGCTGTGTTCTAATAAATATGAAAATGGATTATGTGTTGTGTGCATCAATGTGAATAATAGATAATAAAGTGTATGTGAGTGATGTGAAAAACAAAATAATGTAAATAGTGAATTATGTATATACTAAAATATATGTAATGAATTGAAAATAATGAAATAAATATATAATATATAAAAAAAAAAAAAAAAAAAAAAAATAATAATATATAATAAAAATAAAATAAAAATGAAAAATAAATGTAATTGAAAATGGAAATGAAAATGAAAATAAAAATCAAAATAAAAATAAAAATAAATATAAAAAGTGAATAAAAAATGTAAAAAATGTATAAATAAAATAAAATAAAAATAAAAATAAATAAAGAATAAAATGAATCAAAAACTAATATAGAATATTGACCATTTGTGGAGATGAATCGTGACAGACACGAAAGTTGACTGACCCCTTGAATAAGTGAATAGGAACACAATGACCAGACAGAAGACCATAGCCCAGAGGGAATGCTTAGCATTCAGACCAGACCTCTGGAGAACACCCATTAAAGGTGTTCAAACTATGGTACTAATGTCAATATGGTCATTGTGTCCCTTAGGATAGGTTGTATCCAAAATGTACATCCAATATGTTTCTCGGGTACATAGCTTCTGAAAGCGATCACCTCCCATATATGAGGGGGGGATGAATTCAATACCCATGACAGAAAGGGATTTGGGATTTTTGTTGTGACTAGTACAAAAGTGACGGGAGAGGCTGTGTGTTTGACACCCATTAATAATGTTCCGCCGATGCTCTAAGAACCGTGTACTAAGGGCTCTAGATGTACGGCCTATATATTGGGTGCCACATTCACATGAGATAAGATACACAACGTATTCTGTTAAACAATTTATATGGTCTTTTATTTCATATGATGTACCATTTGAATGTGATGTGAACTTGTTAGATTTTGTCAAATGTTTGCAGGTTAAACACCGGCCTCTTCCACAACTAACATTTCCCTCCCTTAGAGCCATATTCTGATTGGTAATCTTCTTGGTTTTAAGTTTACTTGGTGCCAGTATTGTTTTAATGCTCCTCGCCTTTCTGAATACAGTTGGAGCATATTCTGGTACTAGGTGACCAATAACAGGATCATTGTGTATAATTTTCCAATGACAATTTAAAATATTTCTAATTTGGTGAGCAGATTGATTAAATTGTGTAATGAATTTTGGTGCATTATTTGATTTATATTCCTTTTTTCTGCTTATACACAATGATTCAGATTTATTTTTTGATTTTTCCAAAAGTGTCTCTCTTTTAATAAGACCTGCATCCTGAAAAGCTTTGTTAACAACAGAGGCATCATAACCCTTTTCCAAAAACTTCTTTGATAGATCTTTCCCCTGTGATGCAAAGTCAGAGTCCTCTGAGCAGTTGCGCCTGATTCTGTAAAACTGGCTCTTGGGCACGTTATTTAGCCACTTTTTATAGTGGTTACTGCCATAATGTAAATAGCTGTTGGCTGACACTGATTTGAAGTGTGTTCTTGTTTGAATCTGATTTTCTGTGCCAATGAAAAGTTCTAAATCCAGAAAGACAATTGTGCTAGGGTGTACAGTATGTGTAAATTTAAGGCCCATCTCATTGATGTTAAAGGATGACAGAATCTCCTCCAGGATATCCCTATCACCATCCCAAATAAAGATAATATCATCTATGAAACGGCCATAGTATACCAGACCACCCCTCAGACTAGCATTCTCCCAAACATGGGTTCTCTCCCACAGACCCATGTAGAGATTAGCATAGCTGGGGGCAAATCTGGTACCCATAGCCGTTCCACAGATTTGTAAATAATATGTGTCTTCAAATAAAAAGTAGTTGTGACTTAAAATAAATTGAATGCATGCCAAGAGAAAAGTTTTTTGTGAAGGGTGAAGATTGGTGTCTAATTCAAAAAAGTGATTAATAGCCTGGATACCTTTGGTGTGATCAATACAAGTGTAAAGTGAGGATACATCGCATGTAATCCAGTGAAAGGTATCCTTCCAAATAATATCAGAGGTGGAATCGATGACATGCAACGTGTCCCTAATATATGATTTTAGATTTATGACATACGGTTGTAAATAATAGTCAATGTATTGGGACAAGTTTGACGTCATCGATCCCACCCCCGATATTATAGGCCTCCCTGGTGGATTAACTTTATCTTTGTGCAATTTTGGCAGGTGATAAAATATAGGTGTCCTAGGGTGTTTAGTGAATAAAATTTTTTCCTCTAAATTAGTGATAATCCCTTTACTGAGTGCTTCCCGGAGGAGATTCTGAAATTCTATCTGATAGCCCATAACTGGGTCTTCATCTAGTGTGGTATAGGATACAGAATCATGTAAAAGGCGATGGGCTTCGCATATGTATTCAACGCGATCCTGTAAAACAATAGCACCACCCTTGTCTGCTTGGCGGACTATAAGGTCAAAATTGTTCTTTATATCCAACATGGTTATAGTCTCTTCTTTGGTTAGATTGCTATGTTTTATTTCTAGATTGTTTTGGCACAACTTCTCAAGGTCCCCAAGAACCAATGTATAAAAAGTATCGATAAAGTTCCCCTTTGAATGATAGGGGAAGTATATCGATTTAGGGGCAAAAGGTGATGGCCTATACATTGTGTTGCTCACAGGGTCAGTTTGTGAGGATGGATTATGATCTATAAGTAAGCTCATATCCTCCTCATGAGTAGTGATGTCCAATAATGGATTCTCAAATAGTTGGTCATCATGTACTAATCTTTTATTTAGAGGGTCTACCAATGTATTAAATTTGACTGGTATTTGTGTACTATTGTCACTGGTATTATTTCCTGATTCTACCAAGAAAGACGTAAGGGCATTAATACACTCTATTTCTTGGGTATTGAAAATGGGTTGTTGTGTCTGTTCCCCTTTGAGTGTAAAGTGTCGCATAAGTGTCAGCTTACGGATGTACCGATTCAAATCCACAAATAAATCAAACCTATTGGGAGTGCTACTAGGAGAAAAAGATAAACCTTTGGCTAATAATGATATGTGATATGGGGTTAGTGAATGTGAAGATAAGTTATAAATACCGTAATTGGTAGGTGCAGCCTCCATCAACTTCATTTTCTTCTGTCCTTGCTTTTTTGCTCCTCCTCTGACTCCCCTGAATCTCGTTTTCTTCGGGGTAGTGGTTGGGCTTGTTTTTCCCAAAGTGGGTATTTCTTCTCCCTTTCTCTTTGTTCTAAAAAAGAGGCAGTTTTGTGTGTTTTATTGGGTGAAATTGTATTACCAGTATTGCTGTTGGATCCCTTGTGAGATGTTTTGGATCTTGCCCCCTCCCTCAACGCCCCCGCACCCTGCTCTTTGATGTCTAAATTGTCCTCACAATCAACTCTTAATACAGAGTATTGATTGGAAGTGGAGCAGTTAGCGGTGGGCGTTTCTGGTAGGGGGCAAGATCTATCACGTGTATCTTTCTTATCCAACCGTGCTTCTTTTATCAGTGTAATTATTTCATTTTTCTCTTTTTCATTAGAAATTGGTTTCTTGTAATGTTTGTTCCCTCTATTTTGTTCTCTATAACCGGAATGGGAACGACCATATCTATGGTGTTTATTGAAATCTTTGTTTCTTTTCCAATTTCTAACTCTGTTATTAGCATAGTCATCCTTATCACGTTTGAGTTTGTTTGTTTTTCTCTCTATAATTTCTTTTTCAAATGAAACTACTCTTTTATGTACTTGTTCGTCTAATGAGATGAATTCTTCCTTGCCTTCAAATGGCTTAATAGTTGTCTGAACCTGGGCTATCTCTCTCCCCAAGACCTCCAACCTCTCTTCTCTATAGGAGATTAAAAGCTTGATGAGAGAGACAGAGCAGTCTTCCAATATGGTATTCCAACTGGCTGTAAATGTCTCATTTGCCTCAAAAGTTGGTTTTTTTGTTATCCTAAGTCCTCTCGGGACCAATTTGATATCCAAATAATTTTGGAGTGAGAGCAGATCCAGCCAGTTTTTCATCTCATCTTTGGTATAATTTTCCAACTCTTGGAAATTATTTTTCAAATCAACATAGTTCTCTTGAACTACAATGGGGTCCTCATCAACAATATTGGCAAATCTGTTCCTCCTAGCTAAACGTTCCTCACTGGATTGCATCATTTTCACAAATCACAAAAGGAATATACAAATATAGAAACAAAATAATCAAATAATGACAATTAATGTTAAAATGAAAATGTGCATATATATATATAACAGGGAAATAAATGGCTGCTAACTTCTAAGTGAAAATAGACAACAAAAAAACAATATGAAGTAGCGCCGCTAAATAACCAGTTAATTATAAATATTAATTATAAATTACTAGTGGGAGAGACAATAGCTAATTGGATAGGCTTGAAGGGGCAGCTAGATAGGGCTAGTACACTAAGATAAAACTTTTAAAATAAACAAATGGCAATGCAATCTCCTGACAAAAAACCCTAAAGGAAAAAATATAAAAAATATAAAAAATGTATTTATTAATAAAAAATATATAGAAAAAATTGTCAAAAGATAAAAATATAATAAAAAACCTTCAATACATAAAGTCCTGTTCCAGTGGAAATGTCCTTGGTTTCTTGCAGCCCGTTTCAAAGGGATCACCAGTCCCTAGTGATATCTGGAAAAAAGAACAAAAAAGAAACAGGCGCACACCTAGTGCATTACCACAATAAAAATGTATTGGATGAACATAAAATCTAACAAATGGCCACTCACAAGGATACAGCAAATAAAAGCATGTATGAGATAGGCTCTCATGTGCCTTGCAGCTCAGTCACCAGCGTCCGTCCGCAATCAGTGGCGTCGTCACG
Source organism: Ascaphus truei (assembly GCF_040206685.1). NCBI lineage: Eukaryota > Metazoa > Chordata > Amphibia > Anura > Ascaphidae > Ascaphus > Ascaphus truei. The sequence goes on along the minus strand of NC_134485.1, from coordinate 97,119,854 downwards.
TGGATCAGCCTCGCGAACCGGAACCGGAAGAGGGGTCTTTCACCTTCAGTGCTCCACCAAATCGGTCCCTCCAGGAAACAGGCACCCCAGATGTATAATAGTACAAGGTAGCAAGCCGGGAGAGCAGCACACGGGAGCCAAGAGTTCTCAGTCAACCTGCATCAGTGTTTGTGGGCAAATGGCGGCCGGACTCTAGCCACGCCCTACGCGTTTCGGCCTCAAATGGCGACTTCTTCAGGGGTACCCTTCAAGCATATGTCCTTAGTATTTATAGGGAGGATAACAGCAAGTAGCCAATAAAGCTTAATTGAATTTAAAGCAATCAATTGAATAAATTACACATATGTATAATTAGAACAAGTAAAATCAATTTCTAAATATTTTGAGGACCCCATCGATGTCCAAAGAGTAACATGCAAACTATATATTGAAACAACATAACTGATGTTCTGAATGTGCTTGATATTATTGATGATGTGAATACAATTAATAAGTGGAATATGACAAGCTGAATCAATAGACAAACAGCACTACAAGGTGCATAGTAATTAAATATAAGGATTAATTGCATTCAGACATTCTAGAGAGTATATTTGAATAGAACTATTTATATGTTTAGTAGAGTCAGATCTATTGCACTTGATTATTAGTGACATCTCAACTAGGGAGAACACAATTAAATGAACCATAGTATATGGACAGCTATATAAATTAGCAATAAACATTTTCATTTAAATCAATGACACCCAACAAAACAGCAAGTAGTTACCTGGTATGTTATCAGGGTATTAACCCATTATTGGAATGTCAGTGGGGAGTCAGAGGAAGTAGATGAGATGGATCCAAAAGCAAGGACAGATAAAACGAAGGCGACAGTGACTTAAACTAATATGAAAGTATTAAGCAATTTAATATGAGTGCTGTGTTCTAATAAATATGAAAATGGATTATGTGTTGTGTGCATCAATGTGAATAATAGATAATAAAGTGTATGTGAGTGATGTGAAAAACAAAATAATGTAAATAGTGAATTATGTATATACTAAAATATATGTAATGAATTGAAAATAATGAAATAAATATATAATATATAAAAAAAAAAAAAAAAAAAAAATAATAATATATAATAAAAATAAAATAAAAATGAAAAATAAATGTAATTGAAAATGGAAATGAAAATGAAAATAAAAATCAAAATAAAAATAAAAATAAATATAAAAAGTGAATAAAAAATGTAAAAAATGTATAAATAAAATAAAATAAAAATAAAAATAAATAAAGAATAAAATGAATCAAAAACTAATATAGAATATTGACCATTTGTGGAGATGAATCGTGACAGACACGAAAGTTGACTGACCCCTTGAATAAGTGAATAGGAACACAATGACCAGACAGAAGACCATAGCCCAGAGGGAATGCTTAGCATTCAGACCAGACCTCTGGAGAACACCCATTAAAGGTGTTCAAACTATGGTACTAATGTCAATATGGTCATTGTGTCCCTTAGGATAGGTTGTATCCAAAATGTACATCCAATATGTTTCTCGGGTACATAGCTTCTGAAAGCGATCACCTCCCATATATGAGGGGGGGATGAATTCAATACCCATGACAGAAAGGGATTTGGGATTTTTGTTGTGACTAGTACAAAAGTGACGGGAGAGGCTGTGTGTATATATGAATTCAATGAATTCAATGAATTCAATACCCATGACAGAAAGGGATTTGGGATTTTTTTTGTGACTAGTACAAAAGTGACGGGAGAGGCTGTGTGTATATATACAGTATATACACACACATGATGAACCAATATACAAATAAATGTAGAAGGGTTATCAAAATCATACTGTTCTACAAATAACACTTCTCCATACAGGCACACTACATTAAAATGAATTTCCTTTAATAATCCTAACTGATCTTAAAATCTAAATCATCAAATGCCAATGAAAATCCTCACATTTCAATCAATACATTGCATTTACATTGTATTTATGATGCATAAAATCTATGCACCATATACATTCTGCAAATGAATGTGAACAATATCATTTCAAGCTAAATACAAATACTGTACCTCCAAACAAGTCAACTATTTTAACCAATCAAGTAAACAAAAATCAATATATAAGTACCAACCAGAAAACAAAATTTAAAACCAAGGCTAACCCTTACAATACCAAGGATTACATCTATCTAATTGTAAAAAACATTATACTGTACACACATTTAAGCATTGCAATAAACAACATACAGTACAGTACATCCCCTGTATCTCCCTGCCTTGAGTGTAATCTGTGTAAAGCCCCCTCCCCCTAATGTTTCTGTTAAATCTCCCTGCCTTGAGTGTAATCTGTGTAAAGCCCCCTCCCCCCTAATGTTTCTGTTAAATCTCCCTGCCTTGAATGTAATCTGTATAAAGCCCCCTCCCCCTAATATGTCTGTTAAATCTCCCTGCCTGTGTTGCTGTGAGTGCAGTTTATGTAAATGTGGGGAGGGGGAGTGGGTTATAACCCCACCTCCTTGACTGTGATCTGTGTAAAGCCCCCTCCCCCTAATGTGTCTGTTAAATCTCCCTGCCTGTGTTGCTGTGAGTGCAGTTTATGTAAATGTGGGAAGGGGGGGGGGCCCGATGTGCATACTGTGAGGTCTAACCACCCTCACCTACTACCCACACACCGTTACCCCCCCCATCCTGGCCATGGCCCCTCTGCTTCTGCAAAACAGACACAAAAATTAAAACATCCAAAGTAATGTCCCCTAACCCCTTAATCACCATAGCGGTTATTAACCGCTACAGTCATTAAGGGGTTAACCCAACCTCACCCACCACTCGGGATGCCTACATACCCTCCCACACTAACCCCTCACCCCGTGAGGCCTAACCCCCCTCACCCAATACCCACAAGGGAGGCCTACGCACATACCGTTGGGGAACCCCCCCACCACCCCCAGTACCCACAATAAAAACAATACAGTGACCCACAATAAACATCATTATATTTATTAAATACATTACCCACCCCCTGTGCCCCCCCATAAATACAAGATTTATCCTTTTACAAACAGGGTTCATAACGCAGCCCCACGCTAGTCCCCGGTGGGCTGGCGGGGCACCTGAGAGATCTACAGGGTACCAGCTGCCCTTTTCAAACAGGTTCTGGAGGCCTGCTGGTGGGTTCCGCCAGCACCATGGCCCCCAGGTGGTCTCCTTGGGTCACCGTGGGCCACAATTGGGTCCCCACAGTAGGCCCAAGGATGTCTGGGAGCCCCGGGTCAGACCCACAGGTGTCTGCGGGGTCTCGGGTGGTTCCCATGGGGGTCTGGGGAACTCACGGGTGCTCACTACGGGTCCGCGGTGCCCCCACAGAAATGGAACCACATTTCTTCATCCCGGCACCTAAGGGTCGGAGGTGCCGCCACAGAAGTGGGACCACACAGCTTCATCCCTGCAGACTAAGAGTCCGCGTTGCCCCCACATATGTGGGGCCACCGCTTCATCCCCGCATGTGTCACCCGTGGAACCACCAGCCTGGTACCCGTGAGATACCTGAGGAAACCACAGGTGGTCTTCGGAGGTCTCACGCGGAACCACGGAACAAACCCGGAATATAAACAAAATTAACCTGGCCTATACATTCAATACATACACCCCCCCCCAACACATACAGTACAATAATGTGCAAAATAACTATTATCCAGATATGGATAATAGATTAATTGCCCATTATTAAAAACATTAACTAGAATATTCAAATAAATAATCAAGTGCTACTGACCTCATCAAGAAGAAGTCTCCGTCGCCAGCAACATTCTTGTCTTGCTCACACAATACATTGCCAAAACAAAACCAATGCATTGCAATTACATTCAGATATCAATTAACCCCTTAAACACCTTATCGGATTCTAACCGCAATGGTTATTAAGGGGTTAAGCCACACTGGCCCCATACCCACCCTTCACCCATGAATTTGCACAGTGGCTTCATAATGCAACTTTATATACAGTATATATATATGTATATATATATATATATATATATATATATATGTATATATATATATATATATATATATATATATATATATAAATACAGTATATACACACACGATGAACCAATATACAAATAAATGTGGAAGGGTTATAAAAACCATACTGTACTACATATAACACTTCTCCATACAGACACACTACATTACAATGAACTTCCTTTAATAATCCTAACTGATCTTACAATCTAAATCATCAAATGCCAATGAAAAACCTCACATTCCAATCAGTACATTGCATTTACATTGTATAAATGATGCATAAAATCTATGCACCATATACATTCTGCAAATGAATGTGAACAATATCATTGCAAGCCAAATACAAACACAGTACCTCCAAACAAGTCAACTATTTTAAGCAATCAAGTAAACAAAAATCAATTAGCAATCATTATTTACATCCCTAAACAATTGACAGTCCATCCCGAACAATGAAACAATTAACTAATTCACGCCTGGAGCAGAACAATTTAGCATGTGAAAAAATATAAGTACCAACCAGAATACAAACTTTAAAACCAAGGATAACCCTGAACACAAGCACACAATACAATATCAACAATTACATCTATCTAATTTTAAAATACTTTAAACACACAATAAAGCATAGCAGCATAGACAAATAATTTTAAAACACAGGAAAGAAAGCTTTTAAAACAACATCATTTCTTACCCTGTATGTATATATCTCTCTAGACATATATACATACATACATACAGTTGCAACCCCCCAAGCCTCTGTCACATGGTATACTAGAGCCAATCAGAGTAGGGATGGAGCTCCCACGCTCTGATTGGCTACCATACTATGTGAGGCCGGACATGTTTCTTTTAATGACGTCATCTTAAAGGCAATTGAAGCAAAGCCATTCTGATTGGCTGTGCATTCATTGCCTTTAAGTGACATCGTGGTTGGTTGTGGAAAGTGAGCGACCCCGTCAGGAATATAACATGTAAATAAAAAACATATAAAGCAATAATTGTGCAGTATTGTGATTATTTTTAGGCTTGTTTAAGAATCTTGGCTCTTGGGGAGAACCCACATACAGCAACATAGAAGAAAATTCGCATTTGTCTGACTCTGTCAGATAGTAGAGAAATGATGAGGTTTCTTTAAGGTGTACTTATATCCCCACTTGGTCTTGACACATGTGGATTGGCTCAGAGATGGTGAGATTCAAATTCCCATATGGTATATGTGGACAAAGAGCAGAAAAACAGACCGATGGTGTAGGTTGTACAACAGGATTTATAAATAGCAAGGTAAAGGACATGTACTCACACTCTGTACATATATGTAATGCACATAAAGGTATCTTTAGCGCTATATGCGCCCGCTGTCGTGTCTCCCCGTCCTCCTCTATCCCCAGTCTTGCCGCCGGCAATGGCGTCTGACGTCACTTCCCTCTAAGCGTCTGTTCGCATCCAAAGGAGGTAGGCTGTGACGCGCTGGGAGAGGAACCGCGGGTGTATTCAAACGGCTGGAGTCTGGAGTCTTCTCTTCGAAGCAGCTGCAGCTTGATGAGTTGGCTCTACGCGTTTCGCTGTGGCATACAGCTTCGTCAGGAGCGTCATGACGTGTTGTGTGGGTGTCACATATTTATATAGTTGGAGTCTAATTAACTATTCATTGTCAGTCTCATTGAGCTCATTTTTTTGTTGTCTGTCCGTATGATATCTATCTCTTTCTCTTTTCCTTTCTTCCCTTTCTCTTTTCATTTCCTTTTCCCTTTTTGCCTCTTTCTCTTTTTGATATTGCTTATCTTTTTGATCTTTTTCTCTCTGTTCTATTTCTCTTTGCTCTTGATGATAGGCAAAATCTCTATCTCTTTGTTGTTCTCTATATCTTCTAGTCTCTCTTTCTTTGTCTCTAATAATTCTATCTCTTTCCTCTTTCATTCTAAGTTCCCTTTCTCTCTGTCTCTCCCGTTCTCTCTGTCTCTCCCTTTCTCTTCGTCTCTCTTCCTCCATTCTAGAGTCCCTCTCCCTTGCTTTTTCTCTTTCCCTTTGATGTTCAACATCTCTGTGTGTTTCTCTTTCCTCAAATTCTCCTCTCTCCTGTTCTATGAGTTTTTAAATATGTTTTACATAGCATTTTTTAAATGAAATATATGCAAAATTTGAAGTTATTTATTAATAAATAGTTTCTAATTGTATTAATTGTATATATGTATTTTTCTTTTTTTCTTTGGTCCTAAAATTATTAAAGGTTGTATCACCTATTTATATGTAATTTATAATGTATTAATACAACAGTGATTTCATGTTTTGAACCACAGAGATGATTGTGCCTATGTAAAGGCAACCCTGTGGGTTAAATCAAATAGTAATGAGCTCAATGAGACTGACAATGAATAGTTATTTAGACTCCAACTATATAAATATGTGACACCCACACAACACGTCATGACGCTCCTGACGAAGCTGTATGCCACAGCGAAACGCGTAGAGCCAACTCATCAAGCTGCAGCTGCTTCGAAGAGAAGACTCCAGACTCCAGCCGTTTGAATACACCCGCGGTTCCTCTCCCAGCGCGTCACAGCCTACCTCCTTTGGATGCGAACAGACGCTTAGAGGGACGTGACGTCAGACGCCATTGCCGGCGGCAAGACTGGGGATAGAGGAGGACGGGGAGACGCGACAGCGGGCGCATATAGCGCTAAAGATACCTTTATGTGCATTACATATATGTACAGAGTGTGAGTACATGTCCTTTACCTTGCTATTTATAAATCCTGTTGTACAACCTACACCATCGGTCTGTTTTTCTGCTCTTTGTCCACATATACCATATGGGAATTTGAATCTCACCATCTCTGAGCCAATCCACATGTGTCAAGACCAAGTGGGGATATAAGTACACCTTAAAGAAACCTCATCATTTCTCTACTATCTGACAGAGTCAGACAAATGTGAATTTTCTTCTATGTTGCTGTAAGTAGGTTCTCCCCAAGAGCCAAGATTCTTAAACAAGCCTAAAAATAATCACAATACTGCACAATTATTGCTTTATATGTTTTTTATTTACATGTTACTGTATATTCCTGACGAGGTCGCTCACTTTCCACAACCAACCACGACTGTACCTGTGGGAAATCAAAGCATATTTCCCTGGAAGGTTTGAGAAGTATCCTGTTGGGTAACACCATTCATTTTATTGTATTTTATTGTTTGAATTTTATCACAACACTGTGTATTTATTAGGGAACTGTGGTGCCTAGGCAAGTCATTTAAGTACTTTAAGTGACATCATCATTTTAATTTTTATCGGCCAAAACACATGGTTTTCACGGCCATTCAGTGTCGTGGGAACCATATGACGAAAATGTGACGTCATAGGCCTTTAAAAGCCTATGTCGTCTCATTTTGAAGCCAGACGCCGAGGAGGAAGGACCTCCGGAGAAGAAAAAAGACCAGGGCATGGCCGAAGATGGGAAGAAGACCCCGCCCGGAAGAAGATAGAAGAAAGAAGAATACAGATGAAGATGAAGATGGATTACAATTAGAAGACCCGTGGATTGATTTGGATTTTTAGTTTAATGTTTATTTTTTTGTATGGTTTATTACTTTATGGGTTCCTGTGCCTGGTGGATTGGTTCGTGAGTAAGGTGCACAACGGGAGTCGGTGGGGCCAAGTAATGGTAAGTGAACTAAAGAAATGTATTTTATTTAACTTGTTAATTTTTTTAAAAGCTTTTTTAACATGTGTATTTTTTTTTGTGGTATATCATTTCTTGCAACTGTATGTATGTATGTATGTATATATGTCTAGAGAGATATATACATACAGGGTTATGAAATGATGTTGTTTTAAAAGCTTTCTTTCATGTGTTTTAAAATAATTTGTCTATGCTGCTATGCTTTATTGTGTGTTTAAAGTATTTTAAAATTAGATAGATGTAATTGTTGATATTGTGTGCTTGTGTTCAGGGTTAGCCTTGGTTTTAAAGTTTGTATTCTGGTTGGTACATATATTTTTTCACATGCTAAATTGTTCTGCTCCAGGCGTGAATTAGTTAATTGTTTCATTGTTCGGGATGGACTGTCAATTGTTTAGGGATGTAAATAATGATTGCTAATTGATTTTTGTTTACTTGATTGCTTAAAATAGTTGACTTGTTTGGAGGTACTGTGTTTGTATTTGGCTTGCAATGATATTGTTCACATTCATTTGCAGAATGTATATGGTGCATAGATTTTATGCTTCATAAATACAATGTAAATGCAATGTATTGATTGGAATGTGAGGTTTTTCATTGGCATTTGATGATTTAGATTGTAAGATCAGTTAGGATTATTAAAGGAAATTCATTGTAATGTAGTGTGTCTGTATGGAGAAGTGTTATTTGTAGTACAGTAAGATTTTGATAACCCTTCTACATTTATTTGTATATTGGTTCATCATGTGTGTGTATATACTGTATATATATATATACAGTGAATAGATGAGAACAAGGCACTCCGTCAGGTAGATAAATGTGGGTACAAATCCTATATAAATCAAATAGGTGATACGATACCGTTTGAGCGAATATCAGAGGCAGCACTCCACAAGGTTGTCAAAAAAGTTTAGTATTTAGTGAGACATAATAACCAACGTTTCGGTCCTCCACACGGGTCCTTTCTCAAGGTGATGTACAAACAGAGTGCAGTATAACACATATAAATACCCTATTCAACCCAAACAAACAGGTGCAACACATGATTTAATACAATAATCACTTACATGCTGAATACAGGACCCTCCCATTGAAACCAGACTGTCAGATGTTAACTAGACAACTGCAGCACTCCTGCCACGTAGGGTGTGCTCACTGCGCATGTGTGTGTCAAAAGTTAATGTCTATGAGTACATAGACTTCCGTCGCGTGTTGCAGAGCCAGTGGAGGGCGCATGTATCCAAAATCGTATGTCTGCGCATGCGCGAGCCGAGCGCTAATGCAGGGAGAAAATTGGTCATGAAAACCAATGTTGTGGCCATTGCGCATGCGCGAACCGCCTGAAATAAATAAATAATAAGCGGAGCTGCTGAAATTGAAGGCAACCGCACTCTGCCTCACTGCGAGTCTCAGTATGGGACAGGACAAGAGCTAACTGACGTGGGAGCCCATGGACAGTTAGTAAACTGTGTGCAGCAAGACTGTGGCTCAAAGGGAAGGCATATATCCATGTCCCATTAAGTGAAAAAACTTGGTCATATAAACCAATAGGGGGGCCATTGCGCATGCGCGAACCGCCGTAAATAAATAAATAATAAGCGGAGCAGCTTTCAGTGACATCAAATGAACTGTGTGCAGCAAGGCTACATCTCCAAAGGGAAGGCATATGACCATGTCTGATGCTCTGCACAATCAATTGACTGTCAGCATCAGTTAATGGTATCGTGGGCTGATCCCTGAAATGGGCTGTCAGTAACAGTTAATAGTATCGTGGGCTAGTCACTGCAATACTGTCAGCATGCAAAAATGTGGCACCAATAATAACACCAATGTTACAGTGCAGTGTCGTGATACCCAAAATGTGAACATATACAAACTGAAATGTACTGGCTAAATAAAAATATACGATATTGAACCAACAAATGAATGAAAAAACTGACCGGTATGGCTATACAATGACACTAACATTCCATACATTTCCTGAATGCCACCTATAATGGATAGAACACTGTATTAAGCCTTGATTGGCAGTTAAGGTAGTTAATAGCACCTTAATACATACACGCAGAATAGGATTCGGAATGTAGCGGATCAAGCTAAAGGGTCAGACTGAACTAAAGGTAATTATACCATCCAAACATGTCATATAGGAAATCAAAAAAGCATTTAGCAATTGTATCCATATTGTACAGTAGCTGTGTAGAGTCAAGCAACCAGCTATCTTCTGATCCCACACTAAGCTACAAAAGGGAGATTGATACTATCATTGATCTTGGGCTCACAAATAGATGGATCTCAGAAGAGACGAGTAAATTTCTAAAACAATCTAATCCAATTATTCCAGTCATATACATTCTTCCCAAAATACATAAATCTATCACAGCACCTCCTGGAAGGCCGATTATTTCAGCACGTGGCTCATTGACCCATCCACTTTCCCAATATGTAGATTTTTTTCTAGTTCAGTCTGACCCTTTAGCTTGATCCGCTACATTCCGAATCCTATTCTGCGTGTATGTATTAAGGTGCTATTAACTACCTTAACTGCCAATCAAGGCTTAATACAGTGTTCTATCCATCACTCACTCCCACATTTAAATGGTTAAAATCTCACTCCATGGCATCTCCCACTCTCAGAGGAACTTGCCTGCTTACAGTGTGATTGTGACAAATCTATTACAGAGTGCTTTTCCTGGTAATGTACAGGTTAATAAAAGCTTTAACCAGACTTAGAACTTTTGCAACTAATATTGACAGATTTATTATAAATCATTCTTCCTGGCAATGTACAGGTTATTAAGAATCTATATTAGTGTAGGGACCCTTGAAACGTGGTCTGCCGTGCAGTTGGCTCCAGGGCTTACAACAATTTGGCCAAAATGTTAAACTAAAAGACCATTTTATTTATTAGTTATTTATACATGTATATTTAGGCACTGTACCGTATATAAGTTTTTCTGGATGTGCACTGAGCTTTGTCTGTGTTTTATGTTATGTCTCTGGTTTTAAATATATATATTGCCATGCTCAGTAGCACTCTTCTGTGAAACTTATATGCTTATATATATGTTGTGGGTATTTTGGGGGTTCAATATGAGCTTGTAGGTGTTCTGTATGTTTTATAATTCTTGTTCAGCTAGTCTTAGCTGATTGGAGGGTGGCAACCTCCTACCTAATTGAAGCTCACTCACTCCCACATTTAAATGGTTAAAATCTCACTCCATGGCATCTCCCACTCTCAGAGGAACTTGCCTGCTTACAATGTGATTGTGATAAATCTATTACAGAGTGCGTTTCCTGGTAATGTACAGGTTAATAAAAGCTTTAATCAGACTTAGGACTTTTGCAACTAATATTGAGAGATTTATTATAAATCATTCTTCCTGGCAATGTACAGGTTATTAAGAATCTATATTAGTGTAGGGACCCTTGAAACGTGGTCTGCCGTGCAGTTGGCTCCAGGGCTTACAACAATTTGGCCATAATGTTAAACTAAAAGACCATTTTATTTATTAATTATTTATACATGTATATTTAGGCACTGTACCATATATAAGTTTTTCTGGATGTGCACTGAGATTTGTCTGTGTTTTATGTTATGTCTCTGGTTTTAAATATATATATTGCCATGCTCAGTAGCACTCCTCTGTGAAACTTATATGCTTATATATATGTTGTGGGTATTTTGGGGGTTCAATATGAGCTTGTAGGTGTTCTGTATGTTTTATAATTCTTGTTCAGCTAGTCTTAGCTGATTGGAGGGTGGCAACCTCCTACCTAATTGAAGCTCACTCAATCCCACATTTAAATCCTTAAAAGCTCACTCCATTGCATCTCCCACTCTCAGGGGAACTTGCCTGCTTACAGTGTGATTGTGCCAAATCTATTACAGAGTGCTTTTCCCGGTAATGTACAGGTTAATAAAAGCTTCAATCAGACTTAGAACTTTTGCAACTAATATTGACAGATTTATTATAAATCATTCTTCCTGGCAATGTACAGGTTATTAAGAATCTATATTAGTGTAGGGACCCTTGAAACATGGTCTGCCGTGCAGTTGGCTCCAGGGCTTACAACAATTTGGCCATAATGTTAAACTAAAAGACCATTTTATTTATTAGTTATTTATACATGTATATTTAGGCACTGTACCGTATATAAGTTTTTCTGGATGTGCACTGAGCTTTGTCTGTGTTTTATGTTATGTCTCTGGTTTTAAATATATATATTGTCATGCTCAGTAGCACTCTTCTGTGAAACTTATATGCTTATATATATGTTGTGGGTATTTTGGGGGTTCAATATGAGCTTGTAGGTGTTCTGTATGTTTTATAATTCTTGTTCAGCTAGTCTTAGCTGATTGGAGGGTGGCAACCTCCTACCTAATTGAAGCTCACTCACTCCCACATTTAAATGGTAAAAAACTCACTCCATTGCATCTCCCACTCTCAGGGGAACTTGCCTGCTTACAGTGTGATTGTGCCAAATCTATTACAGAGTGCTTTTCCCGGTAATGTACAGGTTAATAAAAGCTTCAATCAGACTTAGAACTTTTGCACCTAATATTGACAGATTTATTATAAATCATTCTTCCTGGCAATGTACAGGTTATTAAGAATCTATATTAGTGTAGGGACCCTTGAAACATGGTCTGCCGTACAGTTGGCTCCAGGGCTTACAACAATTTGGCCATAATGTTAAACTAAAAGACCATTTTATTTATTAATTATTTATACATGTATATTTAGGCACTGTACCGTATATAAGTTTTTCTGGATGTGCACTGAGCTTTGTCTGGGGTTTATGTTATGTCTCTGGTTTTAAATATATATATTGTCATGCTCAGTAGCACTCTTCTGTGAAACTTATATGCTTATATATATGTTGTGGGTATTTTGGGGGTTCAATATGCGCTTGTAGGTGTTCTGTATGTTTTATAATTCTTGTTCAGCTAGTCTTAGCTGATTGGAGGGTGGCAACTTCCTACCTAATTGAAGCTCACTCCCTCCCACATTTAAATGGTTAAAATCTCACTCCATGGCATCTCCCACTCTCAGGGGAACTTGCCTGCTTACAGTGTGATTGTGACAAATCTATTACAGAGTGCTTTTCCTGGTAATGTACAGGTTAATAAAAGCTATAATCAGAATTAGGACTTTTGCAACTAATATTGACAGATTTATTAGAAATCATTCTTCCTGGCAATGTACAGGTTATTAAGAATCTATATTAGTGTAGGGACCCTTGAAACGTGGTCTGCCATGCAGTTGGCTCCAGGGCTTACAACAATTTGGCCATAATGATAAACTAAAAGACCATTTTATTTATTAATTATTTATACATGTATATTTAGGCACTGTACCGTATATAAGTTTTTCTGGATGTGCACTGATATTTGTCTGTGTTTTATGTTATGTCTCTGGTTTTAAATATATATATTGCCATGCTCAGTAGCACTCCTCTGTGAAACTTATATGCTTATATATATGTTGTGGGTATTTTGGGGGTTCAATATGAGCTTGTAGGTGTTCTGTATGTTTTATAATTCTTGTTCAGCTAGTCTTAGCTGATTGGAGGGTGGCAACCTCCTACCTAATTGAAGCTCACTCCCTCCCACATTTAAATTGTTAAAAGCTCACTCCATTGCATCTCCCACTCTCAGGGGAACTTGCCTGCTTACAGTGTGATTGTGCCAAATCTATTACAGAGTGCTTTTCCCGGTAATGTACAGGTTAATAAAAGCTTCAATCAGACTTAGAACTTTTGCACCTAATATTGACAGATTTATTATAAATCATTCTTCCTGGCAATGTACAGGTTATTAAGAATATATATTAGTGTAGGGACACTTGAAACGTGGTCTGCCGTGCAGTTGGCTCCAGGGCTTACAACAATTTGGCCATAATGTTAAACTAAAAGACCATTTTATTTATTAGTTATTTATACATGTATATTTAGGCACTGTACCGTATATAAGTTTTTCTGGATGTGCACTGAGCTTTGTCTGTGTTTTATGTTATGTCTCTGGTTTTAAATACACTATAAGTGCACCTGTTTTTTGTTTTTTCTCCTTTAGATATATATATTTATTTATTCTTTACTCTCAGAGACATTGTGTCATGGAAAATTTTCCAGATGTTGCCGGTATTTTTTCTTCTATCTCTGACACGCTGAGTTACAGTGAAGCTGAGATCACTAACATTAGATACACGGATCCCGTAGAAGACATTTTTGGACCAGAAAAAGCCCTTGATGTGTATAATGATCTCTTGAAGTTAAAAAAGAAAGAGGTGGATTATTATCTACACGGAGCTACCCTGTCGTACTATCATCGTGAAAAACTATTACCCAGGGACTTTAGAATTAAAAATCAGCCAACAATCGGTCGTAATGACCCGGATTTTTGCAAACGGTGGATCTGTATCTTAAATAAGTGTTTGTTCGATCTCATGATTCTTGTGATAGAGCAAGCTACCAAGGAACTGACTAAGATAAGGAGTGAAATTACGGTTATTGAAACCAAACATGAGCAGACCCTAGCCACTGAAGGTGACACCAATTGGGTTGACAAACTACAAGTGACCATTGATGTCTACAGGGATGGCTTGATCAAGTATTAGAGAGAAAAGCTGAAGCAAGTAGCCTCAGATTACAAGGAACGTCGCATTTATAACTGGCTGCTGGGGATTGGAGAGACATCTTAAGGGAAGGCGGGCACGAGGAGGAACTATTCTAAGTCCAGACGTGCAGCCAACACTGGGAGTACATACAATACCAGTGACACAGATCATTCGGATGGTCCAGATGCAACGCTGGCGGCGCCTTTTTTAGAACAGGCTGCGCCACTACACGTGAAGCCACCCTCACACGATCACATCGGTGGCGACCGATCCGGAGAGGCGGTTGGGGGAACAAGATTTCTTCCAAGGGACTCCAAAATAAGGGGAGCACAGAGGGGGCGATCACAGAGTCGATGATTTTCAACATCTCCACTCACCTTTTGTCTAAAGCAGAGAGGAGTGTGTTAAGCAAAGGTTTGTCTTTTATTCCTACACATACCCTTAAACCGTTTGATTGGGAGGTTGACTTATACAAACTGAATAGAAAGCTGCGCCTAAAAGAATTTTTTTGGAACAAGACCAATATTTTGCAGGCTGATGACTATCAGGAACTGACAATGCACCAATTCCATCAACCCAGTACCTTTGATCCACAGGTACACAATTTCAACATTTCAGCCTTTATCAGTCTGGTGGAAACTGACACTAGGAAGCGTGTGAGGAACTTCAAGAGGAGTTATTCCAATTTTATGGGGGAGGAGCACTCAAGGCCCTCCGTGATAATAAAGAAATAATCATACATGCCTCCGATAAGGGAGGCGGTATTGTAGTAATGGATTACAGCCAATACCGTATAGAGGTCCTGCGACAATTGAACATCACCCAACATTATAAATCTTTGAATGGAGACCCTACAACCGGTTACAAGCGAGAGGTTGATGCTGTGATTCAAATGGGTGTTAACAATTTGTGGATCACAGAGGAGATTGGGAAATTTTTTGTACAACCGTTCCCAATTATCCCGGTTATGTACATTCTACCGAAGATCCACAAGTCGCAGACGTTGCCTCCGGGGAGACCAATCATCTCAGCGAGGGGATCCATATGCCAACCCATATCACAATTCCTTGACTTTTTCCTGCAACCTCTTGTTACCAAAATGCCCAGTTATATACGGGACACCACAGACTTTATCAACAGATTGGCTAAAATACAAGTGACACATGGTGCATTGCTGCTGGTAACTATGGATGTCACAAGCCTCTATATGAACATCGAGCATACGGAAGGCTTGGAGGTGCTGGCCACACAGTTACGGGGTCAACAAGATCGGACAGGACCACCGACTGAGTAACTACTACTTTTGATGAACATTGTATTGTTCAAGAATTACTTTAAGTTTGAGGATTAGTTCTACCTCCAACTAATGGGTACGGCGATGGGGTTTAATATGGCCCCATCATACGCTAACCTTTTTATGCATCAATACGAACAGACGCATATCCTCCATGACGCACCTCTGTCACAACACATTGTTGAATATATGCGCTACATTGATGATGTCTTCCTTCTATGGGATGGTACAGAAGGAGAACTGATTGCATTTGTGGATTATTTGAACCAAATTGCATCCACCATACGGTTCACATTGACCTATAGTCCAAGTAAGGTCGTTTTTCTTGACACAGAAGTATATCTAACTGAAGGAGTACTTCGGACGAGGATACATCTGAAAGATACTGATAAGAATTCACTCCTCCTGGCAACCAGCCATCATCCAATACCTCTTAAGAAAGGGTTACCTTTCTCCCAGTTTCTTATAGTGTGCCGGATTACTAGTGATAGTGGTGAGCGTGATCAAGCCCTTGTGAAAATGTATAAACGATTTGAGGAGAGGGGATATGAATGTAAGGACCTTGATGCAGCACTTAAGAGATCCAAGAATGTCCCCAGAGAACATCTCCTGCTGGCCTCTTCGAATGCACAGAAGCAAGATAGGTTCCATGTCACTAGTACATTTAGTACTGCATCAAGAATGATTAAGACGTCGATCCAACAACACTGGAATATATTGGCGAATGATGCCACCATTGGCAAGAATTTTGAGTGTCCCCCACTATTTTGCTACAGAAGAGGGCGAAATATCGGCGATACATTAACTAGGGCAGACCCGGTGGAAAAATATGGTAAACCTACAACTTGGCTGAGTAAGAAAAAAGGTGTCTTTAAATGCCATGGATGCACCAACTGCCAATTGTCACGGTTGTGCTCGCCACAAACCTGGGTCGGACCGCGTGGCTGAGGTGGGGTTGTAAAAGCACCGACCTTAGACCGCGCAGGCTGATCCGGATTACGCAGTTCGTAGTCATACGTAGCAGGATCAGGATAGGAGAAGACAGCATCGTCGTTGTACAAGCCAGGGTCAGGACAGGAGACATCAGAATAAACATTGTTCAAGCAAGAGTTCGGCAACAGGTAGTCAGGAAAGCCCCGCTTCCGCTTAGGAGCGCGGGGGTGGCCTCTGCGCGTGCGGCGACCATGGCCCATGGTACTGGTCTCAGGAGGTGGATGGCAGACCAGAGTAGCACATCGCCTATCTGCACGGGTAAACCAGTGCACAGCGCAAGAGTCCTGAGCGGGCTGGGGAATCCTCCGTTTCAGCGCAGGAACAAGGACACGGCCTCTCTAGATTAGGGAAAGAGTAGGCCCCAGAAACCAGGAAGCTTAAGATACACAGGGAAACCTCCGCTTCAGTGCAGGAAACCAGGAGGCTGAAGACGGAGGGGAAACCTCCGCTTCAGCACAGGAGAACAGGAAGCTGAAGGACGCAGGGGAAACCTCCACTTCAGCACAGGAGAACAGGAAGCTGAAGGACGCAGGGGAAACCTCCGCTTCAGCACAGGAGAAAGGAAGCTGAAGGACGCAGGGGAAACCTCCGCTTCAGCACAGGAGAACAAGCAGGAGCTTGTGGCAGAACAGGTAACATCCGGAAAGGACTATGCTCGGCAGGGAGCATTGTGGGAAAGCAGTACTTAAAGGCCAGCGGGCCAATCCCCAGAGGGGGGTGTGAAGGTACTGCTCCAATGAGTGAATGCAAGTCTAGGTTGCAGTGATAGGCTGCACAGCTGCAGTAGATACCAGAGGGAGTGTGTGGCAGTATTGCTTTGGTGAGTGAATCCAGGCTGCAGTAAATATCAGAGGGAGTGTGTGGCAGTATTGCTTTGGTGAGTGAATCCAGGCTGCAGTAAATAACAGGAGAAGTGTTCCAGGACTGCACACGTCTGCAAGGTGAGGCAAACCGTAAACCGCGGAGCGGATTCCTTACACCAATACCTTATTCTTGGCACACAGTATTCACATCCCCATAGTGGCAAACCATGCCTTATTCAGGACTATATGAACTGTGAAAGTAGATATGTTGTCTACTTTATCCGGTGCCCTTGTGGACTATATTATATCGGTAAAACGACGCGCATGCTAAAGGAGCGGATTAGTCTGCATAGATCATCTATTAGGAAGGCATTGGCCGACAACACTGGATTGGAGGACCATAAATTGCAACCAGGCACTTAAAAAACTTTAAGCATAGCCTTGCAACGCTGAGGTGCATGCCTATTATGCAAGCGCACACGTCCATTCGTGGTGGTGACAGAGAAAAATTATTACTGCAATTGGAAACAAGGCTCATCTATGAACTTGATACTATGGCACCCAGAGGACTTAATGAGGATTTTAAACCGGGTTGCTTTATGTAGCAACAGTAGTATCACTTTAGGGAGATACATTTATGAGTTAAAGTTGGGGATCCCACTGCCATCTGTCACCTCTGTGTAGTTAGAATTATCCATTTCTGTATTCATCTTTGGGCTTATTTTTGCCTTATTATGTGACCGCATTTTTGCTCCTTAGCGCCCCTTCCCCTCCCTCCTTCCCTTCCTTCCCCTTCCCCCCCCCTTCCCCCCCCCCCCTTCCCCCCCTTTCCCTCCCTCCATCTTCCCCTTCCCCTACCCCCATTTCCCTCCCATCCCCCTTTCCCTCTTCCCTCTTCCCTTTTCCTCCACTCCCCCTTCCTGTTCCTTCCTTTCCTTTATGTCTGCTTTTTCAACTCTTACAAGTTAATCTGCATTCACTATTCATTTCTCTTGGTAGCATGTTAGAGTGATATTAGTATATTTATTGTTGTTGCACTATTGATAGTGATTTTTATTAATACTGTGCATCTGGAGTATATATTTTCACCTCTCATGTGTTTTTAATACTGCACTTTCATTTTGGTTACATGACCTGTTGCTGCTGGTGATGTGACGTCATCATGTTCACACGGCTCAGTGCCCCTGCTCCCTATTGCAGTCTGCTTCTGCCTACACTCCCATGGTTACAGACGCTTTAGTTGCGTCACCATGGCAACGGGGGATGACTTAGAATGACAGGTGAGCTCACTGGCTCCACCCGCAGGCGCACATGTGTGGTGTGTCTGGCATTGATAGCTAAGTGTAAACAGAGGAGTGGTGAGGCTGGGCTGCTACACAGTGATGACAGGGCTCCCATGCGCCTACAGTACTCCCGTTTTTAATTACAATCAGCTGGTTCTTGATTATGCACACAGGTGGGTGATGGGTATACTGCACCGACACACTTTATTTGAGCAAATACCCAGTATGTACCTGGCAGATACCTGGAATGCGCCGCTCCTCACCTCTGACAAGCCCCATTGCGTTTGCCTTCCCAGCCTGGGTTCATGCCTGGCTGACGGGCGGCTGATCTGTTAAATGATAATGATTAGGATTTAATAGGCTGCAATGCTTCGCGTGTCTACCAGATGGCATAAATTCATGAATTGTAATGCAGTATATATATATATATATATATATACTGTGCAGTATTGCAGCCAGCGGGAATAAAATGCTTCAATCCCTGCCTGGAAAATACGTCAATGCACTCGGGCAGAAAACAGTCACAAACCTCAATACACCCGGGTATACCCGAATTCGTGGGACTAGCCGAGCTCGAATAAAGTGTGTCGCCAGTGTATATGTTTTCCTTGGGCAGTGATCTCCAGCACGCCCCTGAGGAAGGTCCTATACAGGACTGAAACGTTGGATTTATATGTGCCTGCTTTTTTTCAAATACACTTTTGCAATATACCTTGAGTGCTGTTTTTTGTCTCCTTGGTGGGACACCTGGTTTCCTGGGAAACTGCTGGTATGCTGCTCTTTTGCCAACGGAGCCTGGGAATGCCCCAAAAGTCTGCACTTTGACCGGATGATTTACATCAGTCCTGGAAACCTGCTGAGACGCTGCTCCTTCACTAACGGAGCCTGGGACTGCCCCAAGAGCTTGCAGTTAGACCGGATGGTGGTGATTATTATCACATATGCTTGATTTTATTGTACTTCTTGTAAGTGCGTTTTTTACCCCCCCTCCCCCCTTCCCTTCATTAAATTTACTCCTTTACGCTATGGGCGTGCGCTCTCTCCTCTTTTTTCCTTTTTAGATATCTTGTGGACGTGGTGGTCCACACTGAGAGCTGCCGGAGACCCTGCACACCAGCACCCATATTAATCATCGGAACTATTTGAGGACTGGTTTATCCTTTCATTTGCTTTTTTCATGTGTTGTTGCTGTATGTTTGTTATGGGCCTATCTTATGTTTATAGGTCCGTATAACCTTTACATTATTGCTTAGACAATTTAGGTTTTACACTAGATAATTCCTACGTAGACATACATAGTGTATATGTTCCTTAGAGGCGCAGCTTATATATATTTATATTTATATATATATATATATATATATCACAATTATTAAGGTTATGGGGGGTAAAAATGTGACAAAAACCCTCCCCAGTAAAGCATAAAGCAACTGTAAATATTACTGTATGTTCATTTGCATGTCTTAGACAGGTCTGCAACCCTATCTTTCCCCATTATCACCCAGCACATAGCGCTTCCACTGCAGCAAGGGATTCTGGGAAATGACATGCAAATGAGCACACAGTGCCACCTTTTGTCTCAAGCTCGTATTACACAAGCAAATCCTCAAGCCAATGCATACTGTTTTAAACACAGCTTTTAGACAGAGGCTGGGATGAGATGCAAAGCCAGTAAACCCACTCACAGACATGTTTCAACCGTGTTGGGTATCATCAGTGTGAAGTTGGTTGTGCTGGCTAAGCTGGTATATATATATATAGGATAGTGTGGAGGGGTGCAAGGGCACCGGGCGCCGTTGACCGAGCGCGGGTCAAATTGAACAAGATGGTGGGAAAGTTTGTGACGCAGTGTGGGGGATTACAGATCACCCATACCGAGCTCGACTACAAGTCAATCGGCCTGTTTCGGGCCGATGGCACACACTTATCTGAGATAGGGGCGGATTTGTTCAACAACGATTTGCAGGAGGGGCTGGAATGGGTCCTAGCGGTGTTGGCGGCACGGTCTAATTTAAGGAGGTTTAAATAGAGCCGTGAGTGGCAGCAGTTCGGGGGTAAAAGGAAAAAGTATAAGGTGCGCAAAACTGATTTAAAATAGTGTTGCAATGATGTCTATGAGTGCTGCCACAATGTAATGGGTGTACACCATATCAAAGAAAATACAAAGTACAAAAAAACACAAAAGGCGCAAATCAGAGACACAGGTGCATGGATATACAACGCCTGAAGGATAAATACGTAAACAAGTCCTATATTCAATTTCCACAACGAGAGGTACCTATAAATGAAAAAAAATACCAATATGGTGAAGTACGTTTATGAATAAAATTATTGCGCAAGCAACAGAGGCTACTTACAATGTAGCAGAAATAACAGGCATATCAGTAAATTGCTTTCAAATCGCACCCATGTGGTGAGAGTCTATTAGTTGATCTCCCTATTTTCTGTCATATTCAGGACTTTTTAACTGTCTTTCTTTTTGCGCCCTCTGGCTAATCTCACGCGTGAACGGAGCCAGCGGTATCCCCATTTAGGGGAGTGAGGTCACCATCGGAGGAACCGCGCAACTGCTGATTCAGCTGAGCAGTGAAGCTTCTATGTCTGAGCACACAGATGGAGTGAGTGGTTCCTGAGATTATCAGCCCCTTTGATGCAGCGATCTGAAAGCATTTTACTGATATGCCTGTAATTTCTGCTACATTGTAAGTAGCCTCTGTTGCTTGCGCAATAATTTTATTCATAAATGTACAGGTGCACCGACGAGTATTCTAAAACATGCCTTGGAAAATCTGGTTGTAGGGAAGCAAGGAGCACAGCTGAAGTAGAAATCTGCAGGGAGAGTCCTGTAGAAAAAATGAATAAGGGGCACAACTCCGTGCTAAAACTGAGGGTGATTTATTGGATAATTGCACAGGGACAGAAACACAGCCCACACACCGACATGTTTAGTCCCACGGGACTTTATCAAGGTGTACCACATCACTATACCTCCTTACCTTTAATACACCCATTTCGCGCCAAAATCGCCCAACCGAGTACACTGCGCATGCGCGCCGGCGACGCGTTGCATCTCCGTGACATCGCCTCCCCTCTGGCACTAGTCCTGGAGTCAGAGACCACGTCACTGGGATGCGTCCGTTTCCACCCTGGAACGCATGCCAGCTGTGCTCCTATTGGGCGGAGGCGGAAGAGGGATGAAAATTACATTTTTTTACATTTTTTTACACTCAACAACTTTATTAGTATTAAAAAAAAGAGACAAACATATTTTGCCCATAGCTAAACTTTGCAAACAGACACATTGCTAGTTTAGTTTAGGGTTGCATTAAAAACAAATGCTAATCATATTGAATAACCTTTGATAAAATAAAAATAAAAAGAGAGAAGATATTTTAAACAGTCACAAAACTACATTTAGACTACGATCATTTTAGAAGATTATATTCTAATCTAAGTAGATAAGTTTATACAAAAATACTATAATATGATTATTTGTATCAAGCACTAACTTTATCCATACACTTGAATTATGTAGTCAGAGTATAGACTGAATCTATGTGATTGGCTGTATCATTGGATTTTATATGGGGGAATAGAAACACTTAATCATTAAAAGAGTTGATTATTGAGAATTTTTTCAAATGTATATATATTGATTTTCTCTTATTCATAACCCATATATTGATGGCACAGAAAGACATAGAACAATTTTATTGTCAAAAAGTATACTTATATTCTAATATTCTAAACAATTAATAAATGAATAGTGGCATCATAAAGGACCCTCCTCCACTATAGAAAGTGGGAAAGGTCCCAATCGATATTCATACCG